>NC_057797.1:195242401-195437959 GCF_018294505.1 Triticum aestivum
TGCCTCTGGATGAACAATAGATGGTGGAGGGGAGCCCGTCGAGGGGTGGTTGAACAGGACCCCGTGGTGTGGAGGGCTGGATGAACAGTAGACGATGGAGGGGTGCCCGTGGAGGGGTGGTTGAACAGTAGCCGGTGGAGTAGCGCGCGGTGGAGGCTGGATGAACAGTAGCCCGTGGAGGCTGGAGGAGGTCGACGGTAGCCCGTGGAGGCTGTAGGAGGTCGACAGTGGAGATGAACAGTATCCCGTGGAGTCCCGTTTTGTGGTACGCCACACCCCTCCCTATCAACAGGACCCCCATTTCGACCGTAGCGCTCCAACATAAGTCCGTTTCCTCCGTTTTGCAGTACGCCACACCCCTCCCGATCAACAGGACCCCGTTTGGACCATAGGAGGTACGTTTCCTCCGTTTTGCGGTACGCCAGACCCCTCTCGATGAACAGGATCCCGTTTCGAACGTGGCCGGTCGAACACAAGGATGTTTCCTCCGTTTTGCGGTATGCCAGGCCTCGTTTCCATCGCCTGTTCCATCCAAGCCCTCCCGATGATCATGACCATGCATTCCATTCCGACCCAGCCGGTTGGCTCCCACGCGTTTCGTTGCCTCCTGATGAAAACGACGCATTACGTTGCCTCCCCATGAACACGACGCATTCTGTTGCCTCCCGATGAACATGACGCATTCCGTTGCCTCCCCATGAACACAACGACGATATTGTTTCTCCATTCTGACCCAGCCATGTACACGAGCCCTGGCCGTATGTATGCGCGAGTAGGCGTTCGAGACCCTGCCCGTATGTACGTACATGGCCGTATTTTCTTTTTTGCACCCTGGCCGCTGTACGTATGTGTACATGCTACGCGCGCGCCTCTACTACGACATGTACGCGCCTCTACTACGACAAGTGCGTGCCTCTACATCGGCCAGTATATATGTACGTACACGTTCGCGACCATAATGACAATGCTACGTACGCTTCCACCAGGTGGGTCCCGACTGTCAGGCACTTCCTTACCTACGAAGAAGTAGCTGGTGGGTCCCAGCAGTCAGGGGGGAAAATCGTTTTGTTTTTGTTTTTTTTGCCCCGACGCACTTCCTTGCATGCGAAGGTGTAGCTGCTGGGTTTCGGCAGTCAGGGGGGAATCATTTTTTTGCCCGGACGCACTTCCTTGCGTGCGAAGATGTAGCTAGTGGGTCCCAGCAGTCCGGGGGGTGAATCGTTTTTTTTCGGGCGCACTTCCTTGCATGCGAAGATGTAGCTGGTGGGTCCCAGCAGTTAGGGGGGCGAATCTTTTTTTCCGAACACACTTCCTTGCGTGTGAAGATGTAGCTGGTGAGTCCCAGCAGTCAGGGGGAAACATTTTTTCATGAAATACGGTGGCCCATCTGGTGGGTCCCCGCTGTCAGGTGGAGGAATAATTATTTTGCGTGTAATAAGGAGGCACTTCCTTGCTGCGGCTGTGGACCTAGTTGTCAGCCTCTCCATGTACAGTCCACGTCCGATGAAGCCATTCCTTGACCATGTTGACCACGCCGCGCAGAGAGCACCAGGGCGGTGGACGAGGGCGAGGCCTAGGAAGGGGACGACACAGAGCCAGGGAAGACACGACAGTGGATGCCCACACGTAGAGGAGTATGAGGGTTCACTCATTTGGCTGCGGTGTGAGGTTGCCGTCGCTGTAGAATAATAGGAGGTGTGGGTGCGTAGAGGGATGGCCTGGCCAGCGGTGGGAGTAGTAGGGGGCGGTGAGGCCACCGCGGCATCACAGCCGGCCACGGGCGGCAGGAGCAGGCGGCAGGCCTGGCGCTGCTTTAGGCAGCTGGAGCAAGAGGACCAGAGGTTGAAGAAGCACTACGGCTGTTGGATGGACATCGTACGGTCACTTGAGCAAGAATCGTTCATATATTGACTACAGTTGACAAAGGCCTCCGTCCCAGTCAACTTAGTAGGCCCACAAGTTAGCCTGCCACCAAGGTGGGTCCCAGCTAGCAGGGGGTATTCATTTTTTTGTGCGTAATAAGGAGGCACTTCCGGTGGGTCCAAGCTGACAGCGGGGGGAATTTTTTTTTCACAAAATACGGTGGCCCGTCCTGTGGGTCCCAGCAGTCAGGGGGAAACGTTTTTTCCGTGAAATACTAGTGGCCCATCCAGTGGGTCCCTGCTGTCAGGTGGAGGAATAATTATTTTCCGCGTAATAAGGAGGCACTTCCTTGCGGCTGCCGTGGACCCAGCTGTCAGCCTCTCCACGTACAGTACTCTTCCGATGGAAGTCGGTCGTTGACCACGCGGCACCGAGATCACCACGACGGTGGGCGACGGCGAGGCCTAGGAAGGGGACGACGCGGAGCCGGGGAAGACGCGGCCTCTGTTGGAAAAGGCAGTGCCTAGGAGGCGCTTAGGCACGCCTAGGCGCTAGGCAATGGCCAAACGCCTCGCCTAGGGCATAAATGGATGTCTAGGCAGGGCAAGCAAGGAATTGCCTACCCAAGCAAGAAATCATGCCACATACTACACTGATATGCCAAACGGGTTATATTCCAATGGCAGTAGATGGTAATTAACTTATTTATATGGCCTAAACTAATATCAACACCCATATAATAATCACAAATACACTATGAGTAAAAAATATATTACCGCCTAGGCCGCGCCTAGGACGCTTAGGCATCCCCTAGGCACTAGGCGAAGGCCAATTGCCTCGCTTACACCTACCGCTTTTTCCAACCTCACGCGGCAGTGGAAGCCCGCGCGGAGAGGAGTACAAGGGTTCACCGGTTCGGCTGCGGTGTGAGGCTGCCATCATCGCAGAATAACAGGGGTGTGGGTGAGGGATGCCCTGGCCAGTGGTGGGAGTAGTAGGGGGCGCTGAGGCTTGCGCGGTAGCACAACCGCCCACGGGAGGCAGGAGTAGGCGGTCCCGCCGGTGCTGCTTTGGCTGCTGGAGCAAGAATATCAGAGATTGAAGAAACACGACGGCCGTTGGATTGACTTCGAACGGTTACGTCTGCTAGAATCGTTTGTTGACGTATATAATAAGTAAAAAAATCTTGCATACGCGTCAACTAAACAGGCCCACAAGTCAGACCACTCCCTCTTTTTTAAATAAATTATATATAGCTCATGGCAACTTCTTATGCAATTTACTGCAGTCGTTTTTTTGGTTGGCTAGGGCCAATTTCGTATATTTCTGTGGGTTCCAAACTATTTTTAATACCAAAATGTCGAGCCATATTTAAAGTACTTTGAAGATATTTAAATTAGGTTAATGCCCAGTGAAATATGAATCTGAAAATGTGAAAAAATTCAGAAATTATAAAGTAATTGCCAATTTGTCATCTGTCTTTATATTTACAAACCATTTCATATTACTTTCAAGATTTGCAGGCGTCTTGAAAGAGTTGCAGCCCATCAGGGTGTAGAAAAATAAGTAGGCCTGGATTGGGTATTCTTCAGAAAAAATAAACTAGGCTCATTTTCATAAAGAAAAAATAGCTGGGCTGGTCACATGGTGAACATAAAATATAAGCCTGGGCTAGATGGGCCACAGCCCAGTTCAAACCCTGCTTCGTCTCAACAATACCAAACAAAAAAATACTGCTCGAGTAGCTACGTCCCAGGTGTCAGCCGATCTTGTGCTGTTCTCTTGTCTATTGACTATATACGCTCACAATGTCATGGGTCCCAGATGTCAGGAAAACACTAGGAGGAAGCATTTTATTTTTCCATACGCTGACGTGGTGGGCCCCTACTGTCATCCTCTCCACGTACTTCTGCTGATTCCTGTTGTTCGTTGACCATGTTGACAACGCAAGAGGGCGGCGCTGCGACGAGCGCACCAAAGCGCGCGGAGGACGTCGACATTAACGATTTAGGAGACGGTGGGGCGGTGATGCGTGCGCTGAGGCGCAGCCAGCCGTGGGAGGCGGAAGCAGGCTGTCGGCATTCTGGGAACGGGGCTCCCCAGACTTGCCTGCCTGCGGCCTGCGGCGTGGCTCAAAGGGGGCCCAACACGGCCCGTCTTCATCAACACAGACCCAAGACCGTCGCGAGGGGCCAAGCCTCGCGGGGCGGACGACACGGAGCTTCCTCAGGCACGGCCTCATCAGGCTGGCTCGCAAGGAGGCGGAGAGATCAAGGTGGGGTGCCTCACGAGGTGCCCGTGACACAAGCTATGACGACCAAGGGTGCCAGGCGGGCGCCAGCCCGCGCAGTGTCCTCCTTTCCTCTTTAGTGCAAAGGGAGCAAGCGTAGGCGAAAGCATCAAGCAAAGGCACACGTTTCGGTGCAACAAGACCAAGACCGGCCCAACGGCAGGAAGGAAGTCATTGTGGAGCCCAAGCCAGCATCACCACCAGAGCCTTTGGCAGGCGAGGACCAACTTTAGTCAGGATAAGTGTACCAGATGTTCCCCTTCAAAATGGCCAATTGTTGGCCCCCTTCCCGCTCAATATTTGGGAAGAGGCCCAGGGCCTTTGCCTATAAATAGGACTAGCCACCCACAGGGTAGAGGGATCGAAATCGGAGAGAGAATCGAGAAGAGAGAGAGAGAGAGAAGGGTGACTGAACTCCTCCTAGCAGTTCATCCCCTCAGCCAAGAACAGACCCTCGCGAGGCTGTTCTTCCTTGTATTGCTCATCATCATCAGCCCAAGAGGCAATCCACCACACCACACACTGGAGTTGGGTATTACACCACAACGGTGGCCCGAACCAGTATAAACCCTGTGTCTCTTGTGCTGTTCTTTCCATAGCTTAGATCTTAGCGAGGAGGAGGGGTGTTGGTAGGTAGAAGGCAAAATCTCCACGCGCACCCTAGTGTTCGAATCTCAAGGGTCTGCCGGAACCCGAAATCCGACCTTTGGCGCGCCAGGTAGGGGTGCACCGGAATCCACCTTCTACCGCTTCATGTCCCATCGCGTCGTCATCACCATGTCCGACGACCAGGCGGGCAACCCAGATCCTTGGGCGGCATGGCCCGCCAGCGCAGAGCCGCTCGCCTCGGGCGACCCCATGCCCCAGGCAGCTCACGGTCCGCAGGGCGCTACGGGCCGCGGGCGACGCGGACAGGCTTCGACAGCTCTCACACCGCGGCAGGCGCGGTCGGCAGCAAGGGCCTCCAATCACGCAGCGACCACGACACCGTACACCCGCCGGGAGCAGGCGAACTCGAGGGCCGCGCTCACGATGGCCTGAGAGCTGCTGCAGTGCAGGTTGCTGGAGGGCGGACGCGACGTGCTGCTGGAGTGGGTGGCAGAGCTCCTGGGCTTCGCCGCCTCGGGGGCTCACCCCTTCTGCACCCAGCTCCC
The DNA here is from genome assembly GCF_018294505.1 of Triticum aestivum. NCBI lineage: Eukaryota > Viridiplantae > Streptophyta > Magnoliopsida > Poales > Poaceae > Triticum > Triticum aestivum. The sequence continues at coordinate 195,247,709 of NC_057797.1, forward strand.
ATCTCAAGCCCAGGGCAGCCCGCGCGAGGGCTCCGTGCACGCCCACGGGCTCCAAGGCTACTCCAACGCCAGCGAAGCTGTCGGCATAGGACCGGCGGCGGCGCTGCCCCTGCTCCCGGTCCGCGAAGAAGAAGGACTCGACGCGACCCATGGCCCCAGTGGACAGCCGCGCTACCACCCCATGGTGGGCGCATCAAGCAGAGCTGCATGGCACGCGGAGCACTATGGCGTGGCCTTCGGGATGACGGCGCCAGAAGAATACGTGCCCCACATGATGGACCAAGGGCACCCTCACGAGGGCGAACAAGGCTCGCTCCTTAGCCCAAGCTGGGGGGACGAGGCGCCAGAAGCTGAGCTCTTCCAGGAACCCCGAGACGGTCCCACCGGCCACGCTGGAGGCAGCGATTATCGGGTACCACTAATTCCTCAGGAGCAGGCATACGCTAATCATGGATCGCAGGAGGTGCAGGTCGCCACAGCGAGCAGCTGCCCCGCTCCCACAGTCTCCTACCCCTCGGGAGGACGGCGCAGGGGGCTGCAGGAGAGGGGCCGAGATCCGACATCACCACCGCGGCGTTCGGAGCATGGTGTTCTCAGGAGGTAGGCCCTCTGCTGGGGAGGTGCCTCAGGGCCTGCCCCTTGCGGAGGACCCATGGTCGTCGGGGGAACCGCTGGTGACCGCTCTACCCCATCGGCGGCGTCCTGGTTTCCGGTCGTCGTTGATGGCACTAGAGTGTGGCGCAAGGCGGGGCCCTCGTCTGGCGATATGAAGCAAGGCCGGTACCTGTGAAGAAGGCCCAGTGCCTGTGAAGCTCGCCGCCCCGTGACACTCTCACGTAATAATGAGTGGGGCTGTACACGCCCCGGAGTCTCAGGGGTGCCGGCCTCAGGCCCTGGGGCTCCCTCCCACGCCCAGTGGCAGCACTTAGCTCCGCGCTGGTGAGAAGACGTCCAAGACTAGATTAGGTGCCGGACGCGGCCTTTTGTCTGCTTTCATTGCTTTTCCATTTGGTTGTCACTTTCCCCCGCTGGATTTAAGTTGGATTCGAATTTGAGATTTGCATGTGTTCGGGGAAGGGGTGCTTAGTCTCGTTCGAGCAATTTCTCGCGTTTTGATTACCACTTCGCCTCAGCTGCCTCCCCTCGTGAGCCCCTCGCGAGCCGGGTCAGGCCCAGCTTGCGTGCAGCCCAGACTGCCGCCGCCGCGTCCTCTCAGGAGGGTTTTTTTACTGCAGATCCTACGGATTCGATCAGGGAACACTCGGGACACCACAGCCTCCCACAGGCTACCTCAGGGCCAGCACGGGACAAAGGTAAACTAGCCGACCAGCGCGTCGCTTAAGCCAACCACTTGGCACGGGCGCATGGGCAATGTAACGTCTACTAATACGATGAACACAAGTTTTACATGAGGGGCTCCCCCTCCAAAATGCTCTCACAACCATCAGGCCAAAACCTGAGTTCTATTCATGCAGGGTAAGTAAGAAGGAACGATGCAAAATCAGTCAAATAAATCCCCCAATGCGTCCTCAGGAGCACCACCCGAACCGTTGTTGGTGTCACTGGACTCGCCATCGTTGTCTGCGTCGCCGCCAGCGGCGGCAGGGCTGTTCACCACACCGCCCTTGTCGGCGGCCACAATCACGTTGTTGTTGTCTGAAGCGAAGGCCCTGACAAGAGCATCCACATTGTCTTCCACCCAGTGTGCCAGGTCATCTCGGACGGCCTGGGGGACTGGGGCGATGGCGGCGGCGAAATCGAAGTGGGGATCCATGTTCCGGAGATGGTTGAAGATGCGAGAAAAGGTGCTCCCGAGCAGGGTGCGGCTCCTCTCCTCCACCAACCTGTCAGCCCTGACCGACCGCGCCTCCAGCTGCGTCACCACGTCGGTGAAGAACTGAAGGTTGCTAGCGTAGTTGACTGTGTGCGGCTCACCAACAGCAGCCTCGCAGATGTTGCCCAAGGCTGTGTTGGCTCTCTCCCGGAGCATGGTGAGCATGGGGCCGTGCCCATGCTCTAGGATCCGCCGCTGACGTATCTCGTCAGCATTCTGGCGCGCAACGACCTCAGCCTCCTCCACCCGCTGGTGAAGAAGGAGCACCTCGGCCTGGGAGGTGGTTGACTCCCCTTGCGCTACCTCAAGGGCGGCCCAGAAAGCATCGGCCCGCCACGTCGCTTCCTCCAGCTTGGCCCTCAAGGTAGTAGTCCTACCTTCAGCCTCGGCCCGGATCAACCCCAGCCTCTCCTCGAACTCGTGCTCGAGGATCAAGCGCGCCATCGCCACCCGATGTCCGACCTCCTCCAGGACACGGGCTTCCCGTGCAGCGACATCATCCTCCGCCTGCATCACCAAGCGCTCCCTCGTCTCCAGACGCTCGTACTCGCGGGTACGTTCGATGGCTTCCAGCATCAGCGCCTCCTCACGCTTCTGGAGCTCTGCTGGGTCGCCAGAGGCCACCTTCATCGACGCGAGGGCTGCCTCGCGCAGCTCCACTTGCTCCTCCAGTGAGTGGCACCAGGCTAGGAGCTCCCGAGCCCGCTCCTCCGCTGCCTCTCGCCGCCGGTCAGCTTCTCGGGCCTCCTCAGCGGCACAAGATCGGGCCTCCCGAGAGGCCACCAGCGACGCCTTGGCCTCTTCATCGTCAAGATCGCGCTGACGGCGCGCAAGGGCGATGGCACCCTCCAGCTCGCGCCTCTCTGCAGCCAGGCGCAGGCCCTCGGCCTCAAGGCGCGCGTCTTCATCAGCAAGCTCCTCACCAAGCAGGCTCACCGCGTCAGCCGCCCTTCGAAGGAATCCTTGGCGAAGAGCGCGACGCTCCCAGGCGCGCTCGAGCACGTCTTCCACACCATCATCTGCCCCAAGCAAGCACCGGGGGCCATGAATCAGCAATCCCCTCTGGGCAGGGGGCTGGGGGCTGGCACTCTCGCGACGGCCGGGCACGCCACGCCAGAAGCTCGGCCTGGAGCCAGCGCGTCCCCAGATGAAGAGCACAGGGAGCGCCTCAGCCAATCGCAGTCCACGACCAGACGAGAAGCCCACGGCTGGCTGGCTATGCCACAGGAAGGCCCGCGAAGGAGGATCGCGAGGTGCGCAGGGCCACGATGCGCCTCGGGATGGTTCACCTCTCCGATCGCCCTCACAACAAGGGCTCTACTGCTCGGAGCTCTTGAGGATGGTGGAGGGGGTGAAGCCAAGGGGGACGGCACCTCAGCCATCTCCACGAGCTCGGCTGGGAGGGGCCTGCGGAGCAAGGATCAGTAAAAGAAACAGAAGGATCGGGAGCTGGGAAAGAAGAAGGCTTACTCATCAGTGGCGAAGTACTTCCTACACTTCAGCAGGCGACAAGGGTAATCGTCGCCCAGGGCCTTCCTTCTCTTCCGGAGGGCCTCAAAGTCCACGCGGAAGCGGCCCAAGAGTTGAGCACAGGGATCAACCTGAGATGAAGACGGAGCATCAAGGCGATCTGTGTCAGGGGTGCCTGCCTAGTGCGCGCTGCCAATCGCCTCACCAAGAGAAGCGGCTGGAGCCTCAGGGGCCTCAGTCGCAGGCGCTAAGGGCAGTTGCTTGCCATCCTCAGCCTCAGTGGCACGGGCCCCAAGAGCTACCCCCTCATGAGCATCGCCCGGCGCTGTCACCCCGCCGGGAGCCCCCTCGGCCTCTGGCGCCTCATGCCTCCCTGCTCCGCCACTTGAGGAAGAGTCGCCTTGGCCGACTGGAAGGGCAGTCACCATCACTGGGTTTTCGCGAGGCCCTAGGAGGCCGGCGGGGCGCGGCCCCCACTCATCAAAGATAGGCATCTGATTCACAAAATCGCCCCTGTTCTGGCAGAGGTACAGCAAGGCCCCTCCCTGCTGGATGCTGCCAGGGTTGGGGTCCGCAGTCAGGATCAAGAGCGCTGTCCTCAGCACTTCGGGCGTCAGCTCCTCTTCCTGGAGCCTCATACGATCATCACGCCTGCTAAAGGCCCACATCCGGCGGGAGTGGCATTGGAGAGGAGCAACGCGGTGTAGCAGGAACTCCTTCACCACCTTGGGCGCTGTCACGCCAAGCGACCTCAAGAACGCGAAGCGGTGCCAGACGAAGACGAGCCGGGGGCTCTCAAGCGTCTCCTGGCCCCAGCCCGAATTGGGGACAGCAGGCGAAGTTGGCTCCGATAGCAGGGGGCTGGGCACCCCTACATCCACATACAGCCACCGCTCGCGGAACCCAGCCGCAGGAGGAGGGAGCCTGAAGTCAATCCTTGAGGCCGCTGTCTCAGACGCGGCAGCGAAGCTCACGCACGCCGAGCATTGGGTAGGGTCGACAAGACGCAGAGAGAAGAAGTGGCACAGCAAGGCAACCGAAGGAAGGATGCCCATCATTGCCTCGCAAACAAAGGCGAAGACCGAAAGAAGGGTGATGGATTCAGGACCCAGATGCATCATGTGGATCTGATAGTGGGAAAGCACGGCATTGAAGAAATCAGAAGAGGGGGGAACCAGACCCGACCACAGGGTGTCGGTGAAATACTGGACCTCGGTGACTATCCTGTCGATGGAGAAGTGAGACGCGGGCCAGGGCGTCATCCTCCCGCATTCGTTGAAGATAGTGGCCAGAGCCGAGCTGACCTTGCCCAAGCCCTCGGCGGGGGCCGCCAACGGCGGCGAGCAAGGCGGAGGCATGGTTTTCTTCCCTCTTCCCTTCTTCGTCGGAGCCATGGCGATGGGAAGCGGGGGGGGGGAAGCTTCGAGATTGGGTTGAAAACAGAAGCTGGAGTTCGAGCGGAGGAAAGACAGAGGGCGCTCGAGCAACAGAAAGGGGAGCGGCTGTGTATGACTACGAGTCCGCCTAGCATGGCGCAAAATAAGGGGGCGTGGGGGAACAGTGCCGCCCACACCCAATCAACCGCCACGCAGCGCCCAAGGCCGCAGGCTGTTAGGGCCCGCGGCGCTTCGCCCTTGCCCTTTCGCCTCCCTGCACGGCCAAGTCCGGGCCCGCCTTGGGCCCGGGGGCTACTGTCGGCATTCTGGGAACGGGGGTCCCTAGACTTGACTGCCTGCGGCCTGCGGCGTGGCTCAAAGGGGGCCCAGCACGGCCCGTCTTCATCAACACAAACCCAAGACCCTCGCGAGGGGCCAAGCCTCGCGGGGCGGACGACACGGAGCTTCCTCAGGCACGGCCTCAAAAGGCTAGCTCGCGAGGAGGCGGAGAGATCAAGGCGGGGTGCCTCACGAGGTGCCCGTGACGCAAGCCATGACGACCAAGTGTGCTAGGCGGGCGCCAGCCCGCGCAGTGTCCTCCTTTCCTCTTTGGTGCAAAGGGAGCAAGCGCAGGTGAAAGCATCAAGCAAAGGCACCTGTTTCATTGCAACGAGACCAAGACCGGCCCAACGGCAGGAATGAAGTCATTGTGGAGCCCAAGCCAGCGTCACCACCAGAGCCTTTGGCAGGCGAGGACCAACTTTAGTCAGGATAAGTGTACCAGATGTTCCCCTTCAAAATGGCCAATTGTTGGCGCCCTTCCCGCTCAATATTTGGGAAGAGGCCCAGGGCCATTGCCTATAAATAGGACTAGCCACCCACAGGGTAGAGGGATCGAAATCGGAGAGAGAATCGAGAAGAGAGAGAGAGAGAAGGGTGACTGAACTCCTCCTAGCAGTTCATCCCCTCAGCCAAGAACAGACCCTCGCGAGGCTGTTCTTCCTTGTATTGCTCATCATCATCAGCCCAAGAGGCAATCCACCACACCACACACTGGAGTTGGGTATTACACCACAACGGTGGCCCAAACCAGTATAAGCCCTGTGTCTCTTGTGATGTTCTTTCCATAGCTTAGATCTTAGCGAGGCGGAGGGGTGCAGGTAGGTAGAAGGTGAAATCTCCGCGCACACCCTAGTGTTCGAACCTCAAGGGTCTGCCGGAACCCGAAATCCGACACAGGCGGCCCCGCCGGCGCTCGTTTGGTTTTAGCGGATGGAGGAAGACAGGACTGGAGAAACACGACAGACTGTAAAAGCAACAGGAGTACTTAACAACATTAACTGAAACCAGCAGGGGCACTTAACAACCAAAGCTAAAAGTAGTATGAGTACTTATACAGGTTCAACCGTACAAAGCACGCCTCAAACAGTGCTACTTTTCCTACAGTTAACCAAGGGTGAGGCCGCCAAGCCCTAGGACAAGGCCCAGGCGCCACCCCCGCGCATCCACAACCTTCTAAAAGCGGCTTCATCTCGCAACATGGTCAATAAACAGGATATTCGCTTTAGAGCCACGGAAAAGCATGAACATAATCTTCTGTCCTATTCTCCAAGATGGACGGGCCTTCATTATTTGAGACCACCCATGAATAAGTATCTTTTCACCTCCAAGGGGAATTGAGTAGGTCGACATAAACATCATGTTGTGACCAAGTGCAAGTCTGACCCGACCATGGTCAGGCATCTGTATAGGAACAATAGAACTCAGCAGTTCCTGTTTCAAGAAGATCACAGCTATAAAATTGTGTATAAGCAATAGTTTATGAACAACATATATATAACAGAAAATAGCACGTACCATAAGTTTCTCGACACAGTTGGACATGTTCAAGGAGTGCAGCAGTGGCACACATATCCCACGTGGCCTTCCACCATTGAAACGCCCCACAAGGACCTCAAGACGATCAATAAAAGTGTAGGAACTTGTGGATGTCAATCCAGTCAACTTCAGTGCCATTAGTAACAGCCGAGTTATTACAGAGTAACAAACCAGCTGACTTCCTAACTCTAAAAAAACCTGCACGTGCCATCAATTATAAGAAAATATTAGTTAGAAGTAGCATCTTCGTGAGAGATTCGTTGCTACTTATAAAGTTAAATTGTGATTAGTTAGACATAATAGGTGGAATAAGAAGTAATCGAGGCAACAAGCAAGAACCAGATACAAAACTAACATGGATGAACAATTGGAACGATGTTGAGGTGGAAGATCGCAGTGAAGATGAGACCAGGTTCTGCTATTTCCATCAACATTCGTGCGCCAACTTTCAGTCCGTAACACTTGAGAAAGTTTATCCAAGTCCGGCCATAAAAAGCAGTTATCTTCTTGGTTCATGAACCCAAATCGGAACTTATATCCATGGCTTGTCTTCACTGTGACCATTAAACTAGTGTATTCAGTTATGGCAAGGCCGAGCATCTTGAGTACATGTGTTCTGGCAGAGAAAATAATACACTGTAGGAAAAATAATATGAGAACACAACATGTTCAAAAAAACCCCACCCTCCCGGGTAGAAAAGAGGATTCTAGGAACATACTGTGCGCGTTTCAAAATGCTGTGTTAGGATGAGAAGGAACAATTGTGGCGTCTCGCTGAGGGCGCAGAAACCCGTAGGGTACTCGCACTTTGGGCACTGCAAATCAAAAACACTAGATTCAGTAGGAAGAAAAATGCATCAATGCCGGCGGCTGCCATCCTGGCATTACCTGCGACCAAGGGACATGGATTTATCGGGGATGGATGAAGAATTCGTACCTGGTTCTCCATGAGAAACCCCTATGCAATCACCGAGAGGGGGTTTTCTCTGAACAAGCAGACGAGGGAGAAGGGGATTTAGGCCCAGTGAAATATTGTAGCTTCATCCGTCCAGCTTACTGCTAAAGCTGGAAAGGGGGGTTGGGATTTGACGGCTCATTGGGCATTACTGCGGCACTACAATCGGGGTGTGTCTACCGTGAAGTTGTGCACTCTAATTTGTGCATATGGCACGTGGACCCCATTGCTGGTTGCCCCACATATCAGCGAAAGGAAGTAGAAAGACAGGAGTAACTAGTGACACATAAATATATTTTTTGACACAGAGATACTCCCTTTGTAAAGAAATATACAAATCTTTTATATCACAGGCTTACCTTGCCGAGAAATATACTCCCTCTGGAACGCACTGGCATTATGGGGGTTCAGCTTTTTTTATGGGGGTTCAGCTGAGAATATAATACTCAGATAGGCTCACGGTTCTGGATTTTGGGCCGTAGGCCAACCCTGCATGTTTGGGGGCCCATGTGTTCTACCTCAGCGCTTTTCATATTGCAAGCGATCTGTACGACGCTGGTTTTAGATGCTGTCGCAAGGCGAATACACAAAATTGAATAAAGCACGACAGCTGTGGGAATGAAATCGAATGACAGTTCCTAACCAGCAATCAAAGTTGCAATTCTATCAATGATATACCATGTGATAAATAATACTGTCATACTACTTATACACACAGGACACTTGTTTCACCATGCCAGATTATTACATCAAAATCTCTCGGAGGATAGATCAGTTCGGCAGTTGCGTGCTGCTACTGAAGAATTTCAAAGTTGATTTGGACCAGCTCTCCTTGCCGAGAAAGTTCAATTTTGACATCATCCCCTACCGCAAGATATGATTTCGATTTGAACCTTGACCATCCTTTAGCATCAATCATCATGCGACCATCCTTTGTACTTACAGTATATTGAGTAGGTTCATTCACACCAAGGCTGCGCATGGTAAGAGAAACTTGGCCGCGGTCTCCCGGATTGTTGAACGACACCCTCGTTGCTCTAGGAATTCTCTATTTGCAAACAAGAAGACATACCCAAACAGTTAGATCAACATAGTGAATCATGTGAAACAACATGGAACGAAAAAAGAACAAAGCACTTGGGCGGCCAATGCTTACCAAGAAGGTGGACATGTCGGTTTTTGTAAGGACTTTGGTATATGAAGCGCGAACTGCAGCCCAGTCTGTTCCCGGTGCAACTCCACGGGCTGGAGTAGATGCAAGTGCAAGTGTTGGTGCAGGTGCCAAAGCCACTGCTGCTGCCGGAGATGGTGCTCCTTGTAGAGCTGGTGCCGGTGTATAAGCAGGTGCCGGTGTCGATGCCCGATCCTCCGGTAGATCAGACTGATCCGCTGACGTGGTCGGTGCCCAATCCTCAGCTGGATCAGACTGAGCTGCTGCCGCTGTCAGTGCTAGAGCAACTGCCGGTGCTCGATCTATGCGAGACAGCGGCTATCATGTCTGGTCTGCTATGATCAGCTTTCTAACTTGACTAGGATCCGTGACCGTGATCTAGTTTTTTTTCTTCATTTCTTTTAAACGCGAGAAGGACTAATTGTGGCGTTTTTGTAAAACCAAACTATAGTTCATCATAGGGATTCAGCTTGTACTCAGACAACATACTGATCCAATTTTTTCCAGTAATATTAGTGATGGACAGTGCCTCCGTTACTGACACGACATAAGAAGTGAAACCTGCAAAAATAGCCATCATAGAGCAAACCAAACAGTTTATTCTGTGATGAATGTCACATGGCAAAACCTGCATCGTAAAATTGCAGGAAAAGAAAGAAAACATCACATTAAATCAATAAGATTTAGACAGTAAATCAATAAGATTTACTTGATGTGGCACGAGTAAATCCTTACCAGGAAATCACTATGTTGAAGTACTAAATAGAAGATTGGTCGTCCAACTACGCGTGCCATGCAGGGGCCCCGCCTACTCCCACAAGCAGGACAGTCCAAAGGTCGTGACAAATCGTATGGACCGAATATCCATGGGATTGGAAATCCTGGTGGGTGTGATAAACCTTGCAATGCATACAAATATTTGAGTGTAACCATAATTGATAAACCGCCCTCACAAAAAATATGATCTCGATACTTCAAAATATACAGACTGAATTGAGTGGACAGACATTAACATAGACCATTCTCAGGACTGACCACACACCAAAAGCGGCAGTACTAATAAACAATACAGGGTTCACAAACACAAATCAAGTACTGAACAATAGTACTTACTACAGACAAGCAGAGTTGCACTAACTAAACTTTGCAGACTATTTCTTGCCACCGACGTACGGGATGAACCCCGCATAAGTGACTAGGCCATGGACTTCGTGTGAGATGTCTACATGCACCATCACCATCTTGTCAACCTTGGAGAACCTAACAGAGTTGTCTTTCCACTCATAAACATGATGATGAAGACAGGCTGCATCAGATTTGTTGGGAAGCTTTACAAGAACCACACCCTTCGTAATTGAAGGCACAACTAGGAAATTGTTGTGGTCAAGTACAGCCTCAAGAACATGCCTAACAACAATGCTACAGGAAAACACTAGTTCAGGACACGTGGCGACAAGCACACATCAGCTGGATAGTTCAGTAGTAGAACTCATCATCAGTTCTTCCAGTTCACACGGCATGACTTTGAGAACTTCATCTCCACCGCGGACCTGGTTCTAATTCAAACAGAAACCATATTTTATTACTACCTCCCTTCAGAAATATAAGATGATTTTCGATATTATACTCCATATATGACTACATATAGGCACAGAAATGAGTGAACAAAGACACTAGAACATGTCTTCAAAGGCATGAGAGCAGAGGGATTACATGCAATATCCATAACACAAGTTACTGAGGCAAATATACCCTCTTAAAAGGTACTCCCTTCGTCCCAAAATTCTTGTCTTAGATTTGTCAAGATATGGATGTATCAAGTCACATTTTAGTATTAGATATATCTGTATCTACACAAATCTAAGACAAGAAATTTGGGACAGAGGGAGTAGTTGAAAGTAATCTATAAGAAATCAGTGTCACCCTCTCGCATGTTTTGGTCAAAAGAGGAATTTAGAACCGTCATTTGGCACACTAAAATCACATGCAAGATCACCCAGAAAGTTGTACTACTAGTACTAGTACTGCGTGTTAGATGAAAAAACACGATCAAGATCGAGAAAAAGGTCGTCAACAAGAGACATTGCCTGGACTTGCTTAATGAGGGATCCCGGAGTCGGGGGCTTGGATAGGGCAATGGCTTTGATCTAGTCTGCGGTAGTCTCGGCGGGGGTGCTTGTGCTTCTTCATACCATGAGCCTTGACGGTTATGGCCAGAGCCATAGACATCACGTCGGCCGGTGCTCCGGCGTCCATCCAAGAGAGGAAGCTGAGAGAGAAGAGTGAAAGGAGGAACGAGATGAGGGAGAAGCGAAGCAAGTGGGGGTTTTCTTCAATAGAGGATGCTGAGAGAGAAGAGTGAAATGATGGTTGCTTCGTTCGTCCAACTTACTGCTGGAAAGGAGGGGGTTTTGTGATTTGACGGCTCATTGGGCATTACTGCGGTGGTTCGATCGGGGTAGTCTACCATCACTCTACTACGGAGTAATTTAGTGCATGGCTGGTGGACCCAGGTGCTGGCTATCCCACATATCGGCGAAAGTGAGTAATTTAGTGCATGGCTGGAGGAGGATCTGCATGGTAGAGCGTGTCCACTATTTTTCTGAAGAAAAAAATGATTACAGCAAGCGTTTCCACTCTTACGACGGAGGAGTGCGAAACACGGCAACCACTTGAACATACACAATGCTCCTACTACTAGGCATGTGCAGTGGTTCATACGTCAGTACTACACAATCTTGTTGCTAGTGTAGTAAGATATGACGATAACAAATGATGTTGTGCATGTCAACTACTCCAATATGTAACATAGTACCGCTTTTTCGACTGTCCGGTCGAGAATGAACGGTGAGATCAATCTTAACAGAACTAGGCCCACATCGCACGGAGAGTACAGTGCTACAATACTACATGAAACATGAACCATATGAAGCACGGATAGTGTTAGGAAGGGTGTATGAAGGGTGCACGGGATGGGAGCAAAAGTTCCCTTCTCGACCCACTTTTGGGTGTTTGGCAGAGTGCATCAAGGGTAAATGAGTCCACACTAGTAGGTTGACAAAAGTACACGAAGAGGAAACAACTATATTGAGATGAGAATGCAACCAAACACACCCACATGCTTTGTGCTACAGTGACTGATCTGCACCATCTGAGTTTGATCCAATGGTCATGTTGCGCCGAGACATGGACATGTCCATGCAGAGGGTGCCTAAACAACACCGAAGTCCCTCTGCTTCTCGAGGTGCACGACGTTTGTGATGCAGGGTGCAACCGCCCGCAGAGCCCGCTCCCGGTTGACGGGAGCCAGTGTCAGGTGCCTCACCTCGGACTCCGTGATCTCCTGCGCCGCCATGGCACCAGCTAGAAGAAATGGGGAGAGGAAGCAAAGGGGGCGAAATGGCTAAAAGGCAATGCAATCTACGGGAAGGCAGACAGAGCGGGGAATCTTTTGGTTTTCACCACGGTTAAACACCAGTCGACAACTTCTCACATCAGGGAGCAGTGGGTTTTTACAGGCGGAGTCATCGTGACTAATTGCTGCCGCACCTGCTCCCGTCAATCAAAAAACTAAAAATCCTGCCACGCCTGCTCCCGTCAACCAAAATATTAAAAATCCTGCCGCACCCAAACACCAGAGCAACGTCGTGGTGGATATTTAAATTTACCTACCGGCAAGTAGATAAAAAAGGGGTGAAAAAACAAATGTGGCGGCGGCCTAGCTAATCGGTCGAACTAGCCCAACTAGCTAGCCACCGTGCTTCACTAATGTACTCGGCGGGAAAGGTGGTCTTTCGTGATTTGACGACTCATTTACTTGCTTCGGCACTACGATCGAGGAGGACCCAGAAAACGCACGGTAGGGCGTCCCACGTCAGGAAGAATATATGCGTGCACCACCCGGGAGGACCCCAAAACCGCGCGGTAGGGTGTGCCACGTCTCGGCACGGAGGAAAAATGTGCATGTAAAAATATACTGTATCAGACATGGTACCTATGGTTCGACCTCGGGACCCAGCCAGTCGGTCAAAAACACCCCACTAGCCACACAACTTCATCATGCAAACATGGCACGGAGGATAGATGTGGTTAGCTCCATCTCGACCAGCCACAACGTCTCTTGTTCTAGGTGATTCTTCTATTTTCCAAGCTTTGTTTAGTTGTAATAACACCACGGCAAGCTAGCGCCGCTCTTCGTGTGTGCCCGTGCAAAGGTTAGACGATGGAGAGAAGAGAGATTGAGATTGCAGACCTGGGACCCACCAGTAAGTGAGACAACGGTCATGCACGTGTTGACGAGGCACTCCCTATAATCTACTCAACGCAAGTACTGTATAAAATCAAGTTATGGGACGAAGCCAACAACCGTTCGTATTTTCAGGTTATCGACTTACGCTATGTAGTCCAGGTTGCCAGTTCGAATCTCGTGTTTTAGATTTGTTAGTTTTAGGTCCAAATTTGATTAATGACAAGTGGGACCTATCGGTGTCAAAACCGGCGGATCTCGGGTAGGTGGTCCCGAACTATGCGTCTAAGGCGGATGGTAACAGGAGGCTGGGGACACGATGTTTTACCCAGGTTCGGGCCCTCTTGATGGAGGTAAAACCCTACGTCCTGCTTGATTAATATTGATGATATGGGTAGTACAAGAGTAGATCTACCACGAGATCGGAGAGGCTAAACCCTAGAAGCTAGCCTATGGTATGAATGTATGTTGTCCTATGGACTAAAACCCTGTGTTTATATAGACACCGGAGGGGGCTAGGGTTACACAAGGTTGGTTACAAAGGAGGAGATATACATATCTATATTGCCTAGCTTGCCTTCCACGCCAAGTAGAGTCCCATCCGGACACGAGACGAAGACTTCAATCTTGTATCTTCATAGTCCAACAGTCCGGCCACAGGATATAATCTGGCTGTCTAGAGACCCCCTAATCCAGGACTCCCTCAGTAGCCCCCGAACCAGGCTTCAATGATGATGAGTCCGGCATGCAGTGTTGTCTTCGGCATTGCAAGGGGGGTTCTTCTCCAACTTTCAAGTGTTCGTAAGTAGTGTCCGGCTCCATAAATGTTGAACCTCTTGGCTTCTGCACCCAATAAGGGCTTTCTCCCACGCGTCGAATGAATACGAGGCGCCAGGGCGTTTTTACATTTGCCCCTCTAGCCAGATAAATAAATTGTCTATTAAAGGGATGGGGATTCTTAGATCCGATCCATGCCATCCTCCCCCAGCGAGAATCCATCAGAGCGCATTTTGGAAAGACCCATTCCAGCATGGCCGACCTCCGTAGCACCTCCTCCCGCCCCCATAGCCCTAAGCCCGGTGATCGGGAGAGGTGTTTAGTCCCGCACAGTCGATTAGTCGAACTGCAGACTAAGGGATTTCTCCCTCCGGTGTATATGGTGCCCATTCGAGCCGGGCTTGCCACCTACAATGGTGAGGAGCAAGCGGAGAGCATTCCCTGTCCCTCCATGGGGGAACGGGTTTGCCTTGTTCCTTATTTACTAAGGGGACTCGTATTTCCAATTCATTCGTTTCTCCATGGGCTCCTGGAGTTCTACGGCCTCCAATTACACAATCTCACCCCTGCCTCCATTCTACACATCGCCAGCTATGTTGCTCTGTGCGAGTTGTTCCTGGGCTGCGAGGCTCACTTCGAGTTGTGGAAACGGCTATTTTGCCTCGTCCCTCGCATACAGAGGAGATCACTTTATCAAGTGGGCGGTGCCGAAATATGGCGCATCGCCGATACCGGATACCTGTCCGGTACCCCGAAGAATTCGTCCAAAGACTGGCCTTCATACTAGTTTTATATGGAGGACGTTCCCCTTCCGGACCCTATTCGGCGGGGTGTTCCTGAGTTCAACAATGCTCCTCTGAAGAAGCACCGAAGTTGGCGCCCCCGGAGCCCCTAGATGGAAGACAACGGAGAAGTCCTCTATCTGATGAATCGGATCAAAGCGTCGGCTCAATCAGGATTGACAATAATCGAAGTTATGTCGATTTGCATAATGCAGGGAGTGCAGCCGCTTCAATATCGTGGGCACCCCTTGTGGTGTTATAACGGGGCGGATGATGCCACCCGCTGCAGGAAGGGTCCAGACAATGCTGCCGCTCTAGCGAAAATTATGTCCGAACTATTCAATGGTGAGGAAGAGGAGTTCACACGTATCAAGCCACGAGATGGATTCTCCATGTACAATCCTCCAAGCTGGGGAAGTTATGTCTCCCAGCTCCCATTTTTCCCGCATTCTTTATCGTAAGTATTCACCTTGCCACTTTGCGGCAGGAACTGCAAAAGGCCATAAAGGAGGTCAGCAGCCCTTCTCCACAACCAGAGGACCCTGACCGGGCCCTCGACTCCGGACTCGAAGAGGATTGTAAGCTAGACCGCCTGTTGGATGGTATAGAAGAGGAATTTAGTCAGTTTGCATGACTATGTAATTAAATTGACATGTATAATGCCTTCTAGCCGGATTGTAGATCATTTGTCGTTGCGGACCTTTTCGCTTCAACCTCTAGGCCCAATATTCCGGAGTGTATCCGAATACCCGCTCAGTTATATAAGAACCGGGGTATGCGTGGAGACCAGGCATAGGGGTCAGTAGTGCTTTATCAGACAAGTGCCCAACTAGTTGTGTTATATTACATGGGTACTAAGAGACATCTTCCAGGGAGAATAGTTCCGTTAAGGGTTCCCTTCTGTCGGTGCCAAAACCGGCGGATCTCGGGTAGGGGCTCCCGAACTGTGCGTCTAAGGTGGATGGTAACAGGAGGCAGGGGACACAATGTTTTACCCAGGTTCAGGCCCTCTTGATGGAGGTAAAACCCTATGTCATGCTTGATTAATATTGATGATATGGGTAGTACAAGAGTAGATCTACCACGAGATCGGAGAGGCTAAACCCTAGAAGCTACCCTATGGTATGATTGTATGTTGTCCTACGGACTAAAACCCTCCGGTTTAAATAAACACCGGAGGGGCTAGGGTTACACAAGGTTGGTTACAAAGGAGGATATATACATATCTGTATTGCCTAGCTTGCCTTCCACGCCAAGTAGAGTCCCATCCGGACACGAGATGAAGTCTTTAATCTTGTATCTTCATAGTCCAACAGTCCGACCGAAAGATATAGTCCGGCTGTTCGGAGACCCCCTAATCCAGGACTCCCTCAGTAGCCCCCGAACCAGGCTTCAATGACGAGTCCGACGCGTAGTATTGTCTTCGGCATTGCAAGGCGGGTTCTTCTCCAATTTCCAAGTGTTTGTAAATAGTATCCGGCCCCATAAACGTTGATCCTCTTGGCTTCTGCGCCCAATAAGGGAATTTCTCGAACGAATACGAGGCGCCAGGGCATTTTTACATTCACCCCCCTAGCCCGATAAATAAATTGTATATTAAAGGGATTGGGATTCTTAGATCCGATCCACTCCATCCTTCCCTCAGCGAGAATCCATCAGAGCACGTTTCGGCAAGATCCATTCCAGCATGGCCAACCTCCGCAGCTCCTCCTCCCGCCCCCGTAGCCCTAAGCTTGGTGATTGGGAGAGGTGTTCAGTTCCACATAGTCGATTGGTCGAACTGCAGACCAAATGATTTCTTCCTTCGGCATACATGGTGCCCGTTCGAGCCGGGCTCGCCACCTACAATGGCGGGGAGCAAGCGGAGAACTTTCCCTGTCCCTCCACAGGGGAACGGGTTTGCCTTGTTCCTTACTTACTAAGGGGACTTGGATTTCCAATTCATCCGTTCCTCCGTTGGCTCCTGGAGTTCTACGGCCTCCAACTACACAATCTCACCCCTGCCTCCATCCTACACATCGCCGGCTATGTCGCTCTCTGCGAGTTGTTCCTGGGCTGCGAGGCTCACTTCGAGCTATGGAAAAGGCTATTTTGCCTTGTCCCTCCCACACAGAGGGAATCACTTTATCAAGTGGGCGGAGCCGAAGTATGGCGCATTGCCGATACCTGATATCTGTCCGGTACCCCGAAGAAGCTGTCCGAAGACTGGCCTTCAGAATGGTTTTATATGGAGGACGTTCCCCTTCTGGACCCTGTTCGGGGGGGTCTTCCTGAGTTCAACAATGCTCCTCTGAAGAAGCGCCGAAGTTGGCGCCCGCGGAGCCCCCAGGTGGAAGACGACAGAGAAGTCCTCTATCAGATGAAACAGATTAAGGCACTGGCTCAGTCAGGTTTGACAATAACCAAAGTTATGTCGATTTGCATAATGCGGGAGTCCAACCACTTCAATATCGTGGGCATCCCTTATGGTGTTTCAACGGGGAGGATGACGCCACCCGCTACGGTCGTAAGGGTCCGGGCGATGCTGCCGCATTAGCCAAAATAATATCCGAACTGTTCAAGGGAGAGGAGGAGGAGTTCACCCGCATCAAGCCACGGGACGGATTCTCCATGTACAATCCTCCAAGCTGGGTAAGCTATATCCCCTTACTTCCATCTTCCCGCGTTTTTTGTTGTATGTATTCACCTTGCCAATTTACGGCAGGAACTGTGAAAGGACATAAAGGAGGTTTGCAGCCCTTCTCCACAACCGGAGGACCCTGACCGGGCCCTCGACTCCGGACTCAAAGAAGATCCGGTAATCTCCGTGGAGCTGATAAACCGGCAATTCTATCAGTTAGGATGCGATGATGCCATGGTGGCCATTACGGCCGACTATCCCGGACTGCTCCCTACATCGCACGTACGAAAAACCGAAAAGTCCCAACTCAAAAAAGTAGGATCCCCTTTTAGACACTTCACCCACCATATTCACATGGCCCTTTTACAGGGAAGGCATTCGGGACGCCCTGCAGCAATGCGCCAACAGGAGGCGCCGAGGCCAGGTAGGCCGAAAAGGAAGGCGGTCAGGACGGAGACGCTGGTGCAAAGGTACAACAAACTCCGCTCCGTGGTTGTCGTCTTTCTCAAAATATAATGACGCCTGTGTTTCTTTAACAGAAAAAACGCTCGCTGGAATATGTCCGGCGATGTCGCCAATCATGCTTCCACCAGTCGGGCACCAGGGCCGGACACGGAGGCAGAAGCCAATATGGGGCAGGCGCCAGATAATCCCCCTACAGAGGATGCGGATAGGTTATCTGCTACAAACTCAGAAGTGGAAAGCGCCATGAATCATAGGCGCCGCCGGGCCGTACTCCGTGATGCTTGTTTCTCACTAGAGGCATTTGATGCCTTTAATTCTGGAGAGGCGTACCTCCGTGCCGCTCAAGATGGACTAGCCAGAGCCATGAATCAGTATGTAAAGGATGTACGGGTGAGTGAATCTGACGATTTGTATATATCGATAGCCCCTGAGACTTGAAACAGTTAGCAGAACTGCTTTAAGGATCATCTTTATTGTGTAGGTTCTTACAGAGAAGAATACTAGGCTGCCCCAGGAGCTGGAGGAATCCATGCCGCCATTGCCGCATTGCAGGAACAGAAAAACCCTCCCGCTGGTAATATTTTAAAGAATGATGGTTACCATATAGTGCGCGGCGTGGCTGCAGATCTAACAATAGATTTTGCAGATGAAACTAGAGAAAATCCGGGGGACCAGCATGTTATGCGGCAGCTAGAAGCTGGCAAATGCGTGCTGACTGAGGTTACGGGAGAAAAACAATCTCCAAGACGCCAATGTAAGGCTGAACGTGGAACTAAAAGATGTTCGGGGCCAGCTTGCAGACTCCGAGAAGTAGAATAAGAGGCTTCGACGCGGCATTTTTAGTAAGTGCTTGAACGAATCCTTTAAAGGTATTTGGCGAAGAAGCCGACTAACAGTGTTATGTCTGTAGGTATGCTAATGGGTCGTCCCGCGGAGGAGATGCCCGGGTCTGCGGGTGATCTTCTGTCCGAGCTGTCACATCTGCACGAACAAGTTCGGCAGGTGATGCAGGGTTTTGCCCAGGCCTTGTGGCCGTCCGTCGCGTTGCGAGAGGGTGTTGTGGAGCTTGCGGAGAACCTCAAAGGAGCGCGGCGGCGCTTCCAATTATGGAAGATATCAGCCTGCCGATAGGATGCCAGAGAAGCCTGGGCCATGGTGAAGACGCGGTATACCAAAGCAGACCCAAATCACATGGCCGAGGTCAGACCTGTGGGGCCCGACGAAAAAGAGATTCCCGTTAGCTTAGTTTATGGGCAAGTAGAATTAGCCGCAAGTATTCCCAACAACATTTTAAGCTAGACCACCTGTTGGATGGTATAGAAGAAGAATTTAGTCAGTCGGCATGACTATGTAATTGAAGTGACATGTATAATGCCTTCTAGCTGGATTGTAGATCGTTTGTCGTTGTGGACCTTTTCGCTTCAGCCTCCGGGCCCAATAGTCCGGAGTGTATCCGAATACCCGCTCAGTTATATAAGAAACGGGGTATGCGTGGAGACTAGGCGTAGGGGTCATTAGTGCTTTATTAGACATGTGCCCAACTAGTTATGTTATATTACATGGGTAGTAAGAAACATCTTCCAGGGAGAATAGTTCCGTTAAGGGTTCCTTTCCCTGGGCAAGCATGCCCTAAAGTGGACGTCCGGACTGCGATAGGAAACGCAGGAAAAACGTCTGGGGGCAGATATGAAAAATAAAAGTCATATTTTGTTCACCGACCGAATATTCCCTTAAGAATGCTAGCTTTCGGCTTCACCCAGTCTGAGGTACACATCCGGCTGACCCGGCGGTAAAAATCACAGAGGTGCTCCCCTTATGCCCTAACCGAATTAACGGGAACGTACGGCATAAATACAAGAGCCAGGAAACCCAGCTTGGCCAAAACCTAAGTCATATCGATGCATATAATGGTGAAAAAAGGGTACATGCGGAAGTATAACACATGTGTTGGGCATGAAGCCCGGATAAATAATTTAAGCTTCTGTGAAAGAAGCCCCCAGGTATGAAGAGTGCAGCTAGCGCATCTGTAATGTGAAAACAAGGAACAAGGTGACCCTTGAAGGCCTAGAGAAATAAGAAAAGAAAGAAAGAAAGAAA
The DNA here is from genome assembly GCF_018294505.1 of Triticum aestivum. NCBI lineage: Eukaryota > Viridiplantae > Streptophyta > Magnoliopsida > Poales > Poaceae > Triticum > Triticum aestivum. Next base: position 195,267,380 of record NC_057797.1, read on the forward strand.
ATCAAGACAAATAATGTATTTTTGAAAAATGGACAAAGGGAGGGGACTAACATAGAGTCTGGTGTTAGGCATAGAATCTTCGGAGCCTGGCCGCGTTCCATGGGTTCGGCTCGAGTCGACTAGTCCATGCATCCCGCAGCCGGTACGCTCCATCAGTCAGAACTTGGTCGATAATGAAGGGACCTTCCCATTTGGGCTCGAGCTTGTTATTTTTCTTATCCGGTAGGCGTAGAACTAGTTCGCCAATGTTATAAGTTTTGGCCCATACTTATCTTATTTCGTATCTGCGAGCCTGTTGCTGATAAAATGCGGAACGGGCTTTGGCTACGTCGCGCTCCTCCTCCAAGGTGTCCAGACTGTCCTGCTAATCGAGCTCGGCTTCTCTTTCTTCGTACATGCGCACTCTAGGTGAGTCATGAATTATCTCATAGGGCAAGACTGTCTCTGCGCCGTACACCATAAAGAAGGGTGTATATCCGGTACTACGATTTGGCGTGGTCCGCAGCCCCCAGAGTACGGAGTCAAGCTCCTCTACCCAGTGCGTGTTAGACTCCGTTAAGGAACACACTAATCTAGGTTTAATGCTGCTCATTATAAGACCGTTTGCTCGCTCGACTTGATCGTTGGTTTGTGGGTGATAGACTGAGGCATAATTGAGCTTGACGCCCATTTTGCTGCACCAGAGTTTCACCTCGTCGGCCGTGAAGTTCGTGCCATTATCAGTGATGATGCTGTGGGGGACACCGTAACGGTGTACAACCCCGGATATGAAATCTATCACCGGTCTGGATTCGGCTGTTTTAACCGGTTTGGCCTCTATCCATTTTGTGAATTTATCCACCATGACCAATAAGTATTTTTTCTTGTGGGTTCCCCCTTTAAGGGGTCCAGACATGTCAAGCCCCCAGAACGCAAAGGGCCATGTAATGGGGATTGTTTGGAGGGCGGTGGGTGGCATGTGGCTTTGATTTGCAAAGAGCTGGCAACCGGCGAAACGTTGGACCAAGTCATGTGCATCTGCCCGGGCCGTTGGCCAATAGAATCCTGTAGGGAAGGCCTTGCTTACAAGAGCCCGGGTTGCGGCATGATCACCGCCGAGTCCGGCGTGAATTTCTGCCAAAAGATTCCGCCCTTCCTCTTCGGAGATGCACCTTTGAAGGACTCCGGTAGTGCTTTTCTTGTACAATTCTCCCTCATGGACCCTTTAGGCCTTGGATCGCCGCACTATGCAGCGTGCCTCATTTTGGTCCTCTGAAAGTTCCTGTCTAGTTAGGTAGGCCAGGAATGGTTCTGCCCACGGGGCAATAATGGCCATTATTTCGTGAGCTGAAGGTGTTATTTCGGTGGCGGAGCCTCCGATTGTGTCAGAGAGTTCGGTATCGGGTATTTTGGCCGGGTCCGGACTGTTGTTGCCGGTGTCCCCTTCCCATGCTACGGATGGCTTGAAGAGCCTTTCCAAAAATATGTTGGGGGGACCGCGTCACGTTTTGCACCGATGCGGGCGAGGATATCCGCTGCCTGATTGTTTTCCCGAGCCACATGGTGAAATTCGAGTCCCTCGAACCGAGCTGACATTTTTATGATAGCATTTCGATAGGCCGCCATTTTCGGATCCTTGGCGTCAAAATCTCCGTTTATTCGGGATATTGCGAGGTTTGAATCCCCACGCACCTCCAGGCGTTGAACGCCCATGGAGACTGCCATCCGAAGACCACGCAACAGAGCTTCGTATTCGGCTGCATTGTTGGAATCTGTATACAATATTTGCAGTATGTACCGAACAATATCTCCGGTTGGGGACGTCAGGTCGACGCCAGCCCGTAGACCGGCCAGCATTTTAGAACCGTCGAAGTGCATAATCCAATTGGAGTATGTGTCGTACTCTTTTCGGAGTTTGGCCTCCGTCCATTCAGCGACGAAGTCGACCAATAGTTGCGATTTAATGGCTCGGCGAGGTTTGTACATTATGTCGAATGGGAGGAGCTCAATGGCCCATTTGGCAATCCGGCCGATAGTGCCGCGGTTGTTGATAATATCATTAAGTGGCACTTCTGAGGCTACTATAATCGAACACTCTTGAAAGTAGTGTCGCAGTTTCTGTGATGCCATGAATACCGCATATGCTATGTTTTGGTAATGCGGGTACCGTGATTTGCATGGAGTGAGGATAGTGGATACATAGTATACCAGCTTTTGAAGAGGGAATTTGTGTCCGTCCACTTCCCGTTCGACAACGAGCACCGCGCTTACAACTTGATGAGTTCCCGCAATGTACAACAACATTGGTTCGCCGATGTTTTTTGCGGCCAGGATCGGGTTGGTTGCCAGAATGGCCTTTATTTCTTCCAATCCAGCTGTGGCCGCGTCCGTCCACTCGAAGTGTTCGGTGCGTCGAAGGAGGCGATAATGGGGTAAAGCCTTTTCTCCCAAGCGGGAGATAAAGCGTCTTAGAGCCACCATGCATCCAGTTAGCTTCTGGATTTGTTTGAGGTCTGTTGGGGTAGCCAACTATGACAACGCTCGGATTTTGGCTGGATTAGCTTCAATACCTCTACTGGAGACAATGAATCCCAGGAACTTTCCGGCTGGTACGCCGAAAACGCATTTTTCCGGATTGAGCTTGATGTCATATGTTCGGAGGTTGTCGAAGGTGAGCCTCAAGTCGTCTATCAAAGAGTCGACGTGTTTGGTTTTGACAACCACATCGCCTACGTATGCCTCTACTGTTTTGCTAATTGTTTCTCCAGGCATGTCTGAATCATGCGCTGATATGTTGCGCCGGCGTTTTTGAGCCCAAAAGGCATTCTGTTGAAACAGAAGGGACCGTATGGTGTGATGAATGGCGTTGCGGCTTGGTCAGACTCCGCCATCTTGATTTGGTGGTAACCGGAGTATGCGTCGAGGAAACACAATGACTCGTGTCATGCGGTAGCATCAATGATTTGATCAATGCGTGGGAGGGGGAAGGGATCCTTTAGGCAAGCTTTATTGAGGTATTTGAAACCGACGCAAAGGCGCCAGGATTTGTCCTTCTTTGGTACCATCACCAGGTTTGCTAGCCAGTCCAGATGTTTATTTCTCTGATGAATCCGGCCTTCAATAACTTGGCTAGTTCTTCTCCCATGGCCTGTCTCTTTGGTTTGGAGAAACGCCGAAGATCTTGCTTGACCGATTTGAATCCCTTTAGGATATTGAGGCTAAGCTCGGCCAGCCTGCGTGGGATTCCTGGCATGTCTGAAGGATGCCAGTGAATATGTCCCAATTCTCGCGTAGGAACTCTCGTAGTGCGGCGTCCACAGCGGGGTTTAACTGTGCCCCGATGGAGGCTGTTTTGGTAGGGTCTTTTGGGTGGACTTGGAATTTGACTATTTCATCCGCTGGTCTAAAAGAGGTGGACTTGGATCTCTTGTTGAGTATCACATCGTCCCTGTCCACTGTGGAGCGTAGCGTGGTTAACTCCTCTGCCGAGAGGGCTTCGGATAATGCCTCGAGGGCCAATGCTGCCGTTTTGTTTTCAGCGCGGAGTGCTGTGTCCAGATCACTTGCGAGAGTGATGATTCCATTGGGTCCGAGCATTTTAAGCTTCATGTACCCATAATGGGGTATGACTTGGAAGATTGTGAACGCCTCCCGTCTAAAAGAGCGTGATAGCCACTGCTGAACGGGGCCACTTGGAATGTAATTTCTTCGGGCCTGTAATTGTCCGGCATGCTGAATACCACATGTAGTGTGATTTTCCTAGCACATCGTGCTTCCCGACTGGGGGTAATTCCTCTAAAGGTTGTGCTACTTTGCTCGATGTGGTTCCAGTCTATTTCCATATTTTGAAGGGTTTCCTCATAGATGAGGTTTAGTCCGCTGCCGCCGTCCATGAGTACTTTGGTGAGTCGAAAGCCGTCCACGATTGGACTGAGGACCAGTGCGGCGGGTGCTCGGGCTGTTCAGAATTTGGGTTCATCACTGGCATTGAAGGAAATAGCAGTGTCACTCCATGGATTTGTTGCTGCTACGTGGCAGATTTCGGCCATGCTGTGGAGTGTTCGCTTGCACCTGTTATTTGACGCAAAGGTCTTGAACACTGTTAACACTGTATTGTTATCCACTAGATGGTGCTCTGTGGTATGTGGGATAAGAAGATCCTCACCACTTTTGGCCACCTGCCGGAGTATCCAACACGCTCTAAGTCTGTGCGTTGGTATTATATCCGTCGTGCGATGAATTTTGTAGGGTCCGTTGAGCCATCCCTCCAGTACGGTTCCTTGCCCTATAGAGGGTTTTTGCTTTTTGGTAGTTAACCCGGGTATATTGTGATAATGCACCCTTTTATTTCGGACTGGGTTTGTGTCCAGGGCCGGATTATCCCAAAAGTTTGTTTCGGTTTTCCAGGCACTTTCTATCGCACAGTACTTTCGTACTATGGACGCCAAGTCAGCGAAGCGTGTTATCTCACGACGATTTATGGCGTTAAGGATTCCCTTGTCCGTGCAATTATTGCAGAAAAATAAGATTGCGTCTTCCTCGCGATAGTCCTTAACCTTGTTCATCGCAAGGAGGAATCTGGTATAGTAATGATGTACTGTTTCCTGGGGCTCTTGCCTGATATGGGAAAGGTCGCTTGTGTATGGGAAAGGTCCGGACTGTTGTTACCAGTGTCCCCTTCCCATACTACGGATGGTTTGAACAGCCTTTCCAAAAATATGTTGGGGGGACCGCATCGCATTTTGCGCCGATGTGGGTGAGGATATCCGCCGCCTGATTGTTTTCCCGAGCCACATGGTGAAATTTGAGCCCCTCGAACCGACCTGACATTTTTAGGACGACGTTTCGATAGGCCGCCATTTTCGGATCCTTGGCGTCAAAGTCTCCATTTATTTGGGATATTGCGAGGTTTGAATCCCCACGCACCTCCAGGCGTTGAATGCCCATGGAGAATGCCATTCGAAGACCATGCAACAAAGCTTCGTATTCGGCTGCATTGTTGGAGTCTGTATCCAATATTTGCAGTACATATTGAACGGTATCTCCGGTTGGTGATGTCAGGACGACGCCAGCCCCTAGAGCAGCCAGCATTTTAGAACCGTCGAAGTGCATGATCCAATTGGAGTATGCGCCGTACTCTTTATGGAGTTCGGCCTCCGTCCATTCAGTGACGAAGTCGGCCAATACGTGCGACTTAATGGCTCGTTGAGGTTTTTATGTTATGTCGAATGGGAGGAGCTCAATGGCCCATTTGGCAATCCGGCCCGTAGCGTCGCGGTTGTTGATAATATCATTAAGTGGCACTTCCGAGGCTACTGTAATCGAACACTCTTGAAAGTAGTGTCGCAGCTTCCGCGATGCCTTGAATACCGCATATGCTATCTTTTGGTAATGCGGGTACAGTGATTTGCATGGAGTGAGGATAGTGGATACATAGTATGCCGGCTTTTGAAGAGGGAATTTATGTCCGTCCGCTTCTCGTTCGACAACGAGCACCACGATTACAACTTGGTGAGTTGCCGCAATGTACAACAGCATTGGTTCGCCGATGTTTGGCGCGGCCAGGATTGGGTTGGTTGCCAAGATGGCCTTTATTTCTTCCAGTCCGGCTGTGGCCGCATCCGTCCACTCGAAGTGTTCGGTGCGCCGAAGGAGGCGATAAAGGGGTAAAGCCTTTTCTCCTAAGCGGGAGATAAAGCGGCTTAGAGCCACCACACATCCAGTTAACTTCTGGATTTGTTTGAGGTCTGTTGGGGTAGCCAACTGTGACAAAGCTCGGATTTTGTCCGGATTAGCTTCAATACCTCTACTTGAGACAATGAAACCCAGGAGTTTTCCGGCTGGTACGTGGAAAACGCATTTCTTCGGATTGAGCTTGATGTCGTATGTTCGGAGGTTTTCGAATGTGCGCCTCAAGTCGTCTATCAAAGAGTCGATGTGTTTGGTTTTGACGACCACATCGTCTACGTATGCCTCTACTGTTTTTCCGATTTGTTTCTCCAGACATGTCTGAATCATGCGCTAATATGTTGCACCGACATTTTTGAGCCCGAAAGGCATTGTGTTAAAACAGAAGGGACCGTATGGTTTGATGAATGCCCTTGCGGCTTGGTCGGACTCCGCCATCTTGATTTGGTAGTAACCAGAGTATGCGTCGAGGATACACAATAACTCATGTCCTGCGGTAGCATCAATGATTTGAGCGATGCGTGGGTGGGGGAAGGGATCCTTTAGGCAAGCTTTATTGAGGTCTTTGAAATCGACACAAAGGCGCCAGGATTTGTCCTTCTTTGGTACCATCACCAGGTTTGCTAGCCAGTCCGGATGTTTAATTTATCTGATGAATCCGGCCTCCAATAACTAGGCTAGTTCCTCTCCCATGGCCTGTCTCTTAGGTTCGGAGAAACGCCGAAGAGCTTGCTTGACCGGCATGAATCCCTTTAGGATATTGAGGCTTTGCTCGGCCAGCCTGCGTGGGATTCCTGGCATGTCTGAGGGATGCCAGGCGAATATGTTCTAGTTCTCGCGTAGGAACTCTCGTAGTGCGGCGTCCACTGCGGGGTTTAACTGTGCCTCGATGGAGGCTGTTTTTGTAGGGTCTGTTGGGTGGACTTGGAATTTGACTATTTCATCCGCTGGTTTAAAAGAGGTGGACTTGGATCTCTTGTCGAGTATCACGTCGTCCCTGTCCACTGTGGAGCGTAGCGTGGTTAATTCCTCGGCCAAGAGGGCTTCGGATAATGCCTCGAGGGTAGTGCGGCTGTTTTGTTTTCGGCGCGGAGTGCTATATCCGGATCGCTGGCGAGAGTGATGATTTCGTTGGGCCCGGGCATTTTGAGCTTCATGTACCCGTAATGGGGTACGGCTTAGAAGATTGTGAATGCCTCCCGTCCTAAAAGAGAGTGATAACCACTACTGAACGGGGCCACTTGGAATGTAATTTCTTCGGACTTGTAATTATCCGGCGTACCAAATACCACATCTAGTGTGATTTGCCCAGCACAGCGTGCTTCCCGACTGGGGATGATTCCTCTAAAGGTTGTGCTACTTTGCTCGATGCGGTTCCAGTCTATTTCCATCTTTTGAAGAGTTTCCTCATAGATGAGGTTTAATCCGCTGCCGCCGTCCATGAGTACTTTGGTGAGTCGAAAGCCGTCCACTATTGGACTGTGGACCAGTGCGGCTGGTGCTCGGGCTGTTCGGAATTTACGTTCGTCACTGGCATTGAAGGTAATAGCCGTGTCACTCCATGGATTTATTGCTGCTACGTTGTAGATTTCGGCCATGCTGCGGAGTGTTTGCTTGCGCCTATTATTTGACGCGATGGTCTCAAAGATTGTTAACACCGTATTGTTATCCACGGGATGGTGCTCTGTGGTATTTGGGAGAAGAAGATCCTCACCACTTTTGGCCACCTGCCGGAGTATCCAACATGCTCTAAGACTGTGCATTGGTATTGTATCCGCTGTACTATGAATTTTGCAGGGTCCGTTGAGCCATCCCTCCAGTACGGTTCCAATCCCTGTAGAGGGTTTTTGCTTTTTGGTAGTTGACCCGGGTGTATTGTGACAGTGCACCCTTTTATTTCGGACTAGGTTTGTATTCAGGGCCGGATTATCCCAAAAGTTTGTTTCGGTTTTCCAGGCACTTTCCATCGCATAATACTTTCGTACTATGGACGCCAAGTCAGCGAAGCGTGATATGTCACGGCGACTTAAGGCGTTAAGGATTCCCTTGTCCGTGCAATTATTGCAGAAAAGTGAGACTGCATCTTCCTCGTGACAGTCCTTAACCTTGTTCAATACAAGGAGGAATCTGGCCCAATAATGATGTATTGTTTCATGGGGCTCTTCCCTCATGTGGGAAAGATCGTTTATGTCTGGGTGGGTGGGTGGATTTAAGTCTGAATCCCTACCCGATCTGAGATCCAGGGGCCGAGGAGTTTCCAATCTTGGAAGTTCGGGTTCCGGAGTGTTACCCGATGAATTCGGCCCGCTGCCTGATTCTAGGTTCAGGGCTTGGGTGATATCCTCCCGTAAGCGGGTATCCGGCTCGGAGAGCTCAGGAATCCATACATAGTTAGTCCTCAAAATAAAGGAAGAGTCGCCGCATTGTTCCTCCACTACTGCAATATGATGAGTGACCGGTGGAGAGTTAATTTCCCTTTGATCGGGTTTAAGCCCAATCCGATCATAGTCCATAGCGACTCCCAAGGCGGCGATGCGATCCAAGAGCTCGTTTAAGGAGGCGAGCTCCGTTTGATCCATCTGTTCGGCGAGTGCCGATTTGACGTCGAGGCTATTTTCGATAACCCGAGAAGTCATCATCGGCGCGGCGACCGAACAGGCGGTCATGATGAAACCGCCTAGCCGGAGAGTTTGGCTGATAGCCAAAGCATCCTCAATAGTAGTACCGTCTTTAAAGATGAGACGAGACATCCTTCCTTCTGGAGACGGCACAGAGGAACTCTCAATGAAAGCACCAATGTCGGTGTCAAAACCGGCGGATCTCGGGTAGGGGGTCCCGAACTATGCGTCTAAGGCGGATGGTAACAGGAGGCTGGGGACACGATGTTTTACCCAAGTTCGGGCCCTCTTGATGGAGGTAAAACCCTACGTCCTACTTGATTAATATTGATGATATGGGTAGTACAAGAGTAGATCTACCACGAGATCGGAGAGGCTAAACCCTAGAAGCTAGCCTACGGTATGATTGTATGTTGTCCTATGGACTAAAACCCTCCAGTTTATATAGACACCGGAGGGGCTAGGGTTACACAAGGTCGGTTACAAAGGAGGAGATATACATATCCGTATTGCCTAGCTTGCCTTCCACGCCAAGTAGAGTCCCATCCGGACACGAGACGAAGTCTTCAATCTTGTATCTTCATAGCCCAACAGTCCGGCCACATCATATAATCCGGCTGTCCGGAGACCCCCTAATCCAGGACTCCCTCAGCACCCCCGTGTGTTGTTCCGATATTTCAGTGTAGGATGGTTTTTTTGAACAAACACTTTGCACAGTTAGGCAAGTAACGGCACGAGTTACACGTTTTTTGCAAGTTTACGAACAAAAATGACAGTGGCATAGAATATCACATCCATCCCGCAACTTAGATACTATGGTGATACTAGTTTTTACACCATTGGAAGTGAGATCCAATGGCTCGGGAGTAGTCTTTGTAATTATCCGCAATTTCCAAACTCTCCAAGGTTTTTTTGCAAATAAAACATTCAGGCCTCGTGTGTGCCGCTGCATCTTCGATCCAACGGCTCCCCGGTGCTCATATTAGGTGCTCCCCGTAGCTTAATTACCCGCTATGGTGATATGAGCATCTAGGTCGTATGATCAGTGATCAGATGACACATGCGTAGTACTTGTACTTTCTGCGCATTTCCCAAACTCTATCAACCATATATTGCAAAAACATTCAAACCTCCTACTGTGGGCCGTTAGATCTTAGTGAACTCGTATCACCATAGAATCTACGGTGCGGGAGCACCTCATACTCTCCCGTGCGAGAAAACATAAGGTGATATCGCAGCTTGGATGCTACGGTGATACGATCTTGGAGGTTGTTTGATCTGAGATCCAATGGCATCTGAGCAGTCTTTGTGCTTGTAAGCAGTGGCCGAACTCTTTTGGGGCTTTTCAAAAACCATTCGAACCACTGAGGAGGTGTTGGGTCACAAATACAACGCCTCCGAAGAGCTTGTATCACCAAAGCATCTAAGGTGTGGCAGCACATGATATTCTTACATACACAAGAATATGATGTCCTCCTTCATCATAGATTCTACGGTGATACGAGCTTCGAGGTTGTTGGATATGGGATCAAAGGGCATCTAAGTAGTTTTTGTACAAATTGTGTGCAATTCTCAAACTCATCAAGGTTTCCAGCAAAAATATTAAGACACATAATGTGAGCTGCTATATCTTAGATCTACAAGCTCCAAGCAACTCGTATTGGCATATAGCATCTAAGGTATGGGGGCACATGATATTCTCCCAGGGAGGAGGGGTGGGGGTGCACAACCAATCGATGGTTGGGAGGGTGGGGACAAATATAATCTAAATAACCCTAAACAGAGCTCCACAATTTTATCTATGGTCGAGGGGTTGACCCCCGACAATCATAGCTCCGCTTAAACACAACATTTGCATGTATTGTAGTACTAGACTTAATATTCATGTTTTGGTTTCATGTTCATTTTAAATATTGAACTGAGGACCATGGATGTCTTAGATTTTACTCCCTTCGTTCCTAAATATTAGTCTTTTTAGAGGCTTCAAATGGACTGGCACATACGGATGTATATAGACATATTTTAGAGTCTAGATTCACTCATTTTTCTCCGTATGTAGTCACTTGTTGAACTCTATAAAAGACTAATATTTAGGAATAGAAGGAGTATTTTTGAATTCGTGTCATGCATGCATGGTTTGGAAAAATAGATGCACTATACTTATTGGATTGTTGTTGTGTTCGTGCGTGTGTGTCTCTGTGTGTGTGTGTGGTCATATGCTTGATACATACAAAGTTTTCTCACCTCCATATTGTTCATCTTTTAAATTTGAATTTGCATTGGAAAACTTACTAGGGATACCATGAAATGTGAAATCCACGTTGAGATCACTATATCACAATGTCACTCTAATTCAACAACTCGTCATGAATCAATTACCACGTTGAGATTAGTATTTGCAAGGAAAATACAGGTATTGTAATACACATAGATTTGTTCGGCAATTTAAAAGGTTCCTTTCGTATTCTCGAATGGTAGGACCCAACGGCGTACCAGCCAGACCTTGGCTCGTGTTGATCCTAAAAAAGGGCTCATGTCCTTTGGTGGCGTGCATGGTACGCACATTAGGCAACCCAAACCAGTCGAGCCTCAACGTTTTAAGTCGAAATATCTAGCGGCCAGAATTCCAGCCCTAGGAAATTCCCCTCATGTCCCCGGTCCATAATGACTACCGATGAACAACGGAGGGATGCTTTAGTAACTAGACAAAGTTACCTACCGTGCTGAGCACGGTTCAATTCCCTCGGTCGCCGCTCGTCAAGGTCACCCGTCAACTGCATTGCCTAGTACTACTACTACTACACCAGGATGAGCACAGAATTGAGCCCGTTTGTTCGTGCCTAGTACTTGAGTTAATATATCAGGCAATGCACTGGTACGGAGGGATTATCCTTTTACTCTGCATATATAACTTGTCTGAAGTCTAACTAAGGAAAATGTTTGACCAAATCCTTTCTTAAGAAATACAACAAGACAGATGTACGGCTTGAAAATTTATTGCATGATGCAGGTTATGATATTGTTTCGAATCCTGGATCTTAAATTTCAGAAAATCCAAAAGTGAGCATAAATTCTTGAAACTAAGCATGGTCACGTGATATGGCACAAATATTACTTCGTAAGTTTTTTCTTCAAATGAAGAGCCAAGGTATTTTGGAACAAAGACCTGTCACGTTAAGGCGAACGCTTTCACTATGGAAACCGTGGGAGTTTACATGCCGCCACGAGTCCTCGCTTCTCATCGGCAGGTGTCGTCCGAGCAAGCATATGAGTCGACAGGAGGCATGCGAGCAGACCGCTGCGCCGGCCGTCAGGGAGGCATGGGAGCAGACCGTTGTGCAGGCTCACCGGGAGGCGAGCCCTTTGACCAGGCTCCGTCGCCCACCGTCGTGCCAACTGCTCCCACTTTTAATGTCGTCGGTGCCGCAGTTTAAAATCAACCCCGCACTACCTGGTATCGCTACAATCCTCTCTCTTCCTCTCCGATTCTCCTGTCGTCTACCTCCAACTAGCCTGACCTAAACGTACGCCATGCCGCATCACGATGGCCAGCCCTTAGTGTTCCAGTTTCCTGAGGAAGAAACCCAACCGGAGTCTCAAGAACATAAGGCGCTTTGGGACGAGCTTGAACTGGCCTTGCGGGAAGACGCTGCGCCTGTCCCCGCCCCTATTCAGGCTCTCGTCGCCCCGACTGCGCCAGCGCCCATCCCCGTGGCATTGATGGGCTAGGAGCCACACATTGTCGCCAAACTTGATCCCACGGGGTTCCACGAGGTCCCCGCCAACTTTCACGTGCCCGTGCACCTTCCAGCGCATGCGCCTGCGCGTGCACTGACGCGCACGCCCGTGCCGGTGCCCGTGCACCTGCCAGCGCATGTGCCTGCGCGTGCATTGACATGCGCGCCCATGCCGGTGCCCGTGCACACGAATGTCTTCGCCGCGCCGTTGACAGCGCCTATCCCCGCGTGGGTGCCAGTGCCCCCCTCAGTGGAATGGATGGCCGCCGTCGACCGCTTCCTTGCACCAACGCCAGTCTCCTCCTCCCGCCAGTTGACTTGCTCCGAAGTCCAAAACATTTTGGCCTTCCTTGAAGCTAGGCCAACGTCCAGGAGTACGCCAACAACAGCGCAAGACACCGCCGTCACCGTCGGTCATTGGCCTGACGACACACAGAGCACGGTAGAAGAGCCGTTCCCACCGCGCCGCCGCCGCCACCGCGTAATCTAAATTTGCCATGAAAAACATTCAGATTGCCATGCTTAAAATCCGAACGTTTATCATTTCCGTTTATTTTATATCGATCATCGTATAATTTAAAGTCGGAGTCAGACTGAACAAAATGTATGGTTTGATCGATTGAATGTTCTGCTAGAGCCGTATCAAATTAAATATAAAACGTCATCAAGCCACATGTATTCCTTGTCATCCAACGACCTAGACTGCTTCAATGTCGAGCACTCAACACATTTAGCGTGCAGTTAATTTCATGCCAAAAATAGTGCTAATCACATGACAACACGCAAATAATATCCTAGTAGTTAATATCCGCATGCACTTAATATACTTCCAAATTAACGTGCATTGCACGTACACACTGACTAGTGCTGCTAGTACGTGAAACTGGTGCCGTGACTTGTGAACGCGTCCAGATATGGTCGACGGCAACATCGCCCGCGAGTTCTTCCTGTTTGCCCGTGCGTCTAAACGCTGAAGGGGAGGAGAGAGAGAGCACACACGGAACCCACCAGTAAGTGAAGGCGAATAGTACTAAAAATAATATTACATGTTATCCATTAATTAGGCTGTGGTAATATAAAAACATTATGTGAACAAAGGGGGTACAACAAACATTGCTATTCTACGTATGTTGCCTATTGACGTGCGGCTTGAAGGCCCGGTCGCATGTTCGATCCTCGTCCTTTATTTTTTAATTTGTATATGGGTCCAAATTTGTTTCATGACATGTGGGCCCCTCGGTGTGTAGTTTGTAGCACTTTAATTTGTGGGTCGAAATTTGTTCCATTCCAAGTGGACTATCGGTGTGTAGTTTTGTAGCTTATTTATAATAATTAAAGAGAACAACATAGTTTTTTCAATAATACCATGGTGCGACGTTGAAGGCGAGAAAGGACGTGCGAGAGAGCGATGACCGAGCCAGAGGGAAATCAACTAGGGGAGTTGCGTGGGTTGCAACGGTGTTTGGAGTAGTTGTGGGCCGAATGCTACGAAAATATAATCTAAACCGACCGGAATAAATGCCTACACAAATTAATCCAAGGTTGGAGTGCCCCTCGCAATGTAAATAGCTCCGGCTTTGCGAGGGATGGAGAGGTAGTAGCTTCAACGCGTGGAAGATACGGTGTGAGAAAGCGAGGTCAATCGAGAGACATATAGATAGAGAGACAAAGTGAGTGTGGTCCGACATTCATTGAACAAATATATATGCTCTGGAGAGATATTGTCCGATTGAGCTTTTTGGCAAGGGTGAGGGCTGTAAGATAGAGCTTGAGAGATGATCCAGTCACAGACGTGTAGATATATTTTGTGCGTGGGAGGAAGCAAGGTCAACCGATCACATAGGGTCGCCGTGCGATCGAAAGAGTGAGACGGGTTGGAGAGAGTGACCTAGATAGACGATGTGCGTGAGAGAGTATACAATGTGAATAGGTCGAATTGGGCTCAAACATGGTGATATATCGTTTTTGTCCGAGAAAGAGCGAGGTCAATCGAGACATACGGAGAGAGAGAGAGAGAGAGAGAGAGAGAGATTGAGTGAGCGTGGCCCACCATGAGGTCGAAAGAGTGGCGGCGGCTTGGATGGACTGACCTAGATAGACAATCTGCGTGAGAGAGTATAGAGTGTGTCGATCGAGGCCCGAACAGGGAGATATATCATTTGTGTGTGAAAGAAAACGAGGTTAAACGAGACTCAGATAAAGAGAGCGAGATTGAGCGAGTGTGGCCCGCCGTGCGGAAGAAAGAGTGAGACAGTCTCGAGGGAGTGACCTAGATATACAACGTGCGTGCGTGCGCACGAGAGGTTGGGGGGCTAGATAGGCAATGCATGTATTTAGCGCGAGAGGGTGAGAGGGAGAGGGGGAGAGAGAGAGCTCGGCATGGGGTGCAATGGCGGGTGTGTGAGGTAAATACATTTGGTAACAGAGTGGAAAAAGGGGTTGTGTAGTTGAGAGACTTAGAGATCGAAACATGGAGAGAAAGAATGAACGTGTGTTGGAAACCGATAGCTTCCTAAGGTGGTTAGGAGAGGAAGATTGACCGATACAGGAAGTATGTAGCGTTTGTGCGGGGGGGGGGGGCTAAAAACAACATTTGAATGTACATAGTACGAGACTTAATATCGATGTTTCAATTCGGTGTACATTGTAAGATTTGAACCGAGGACCAGGCATACGGGTAATTATTTCGAATTCGTGCCATACTAAGTTTCGAAAAGTTGACATTGACTCAGTTTGTTGTGCTATTTTGTAGGTCATATGTTTGAATCCATCCAAAAGTTTTCTCACTACCATGGTGTTCATCATATACATATGAATTTGTATTAAAAAAGTAGCGTGGATACAGTGAAATGCGAAATCCACGTTAGAATTGGAGATCGCTACGTGACACACACTCTAATTCAAATAACTAACTACGTGACACACACTCTAATTCAAATAACTAATTATGTGACACACACTCTAATCCACGTTAGCGTGGGTACCGTTTCGATTTTTTTTCAAATAACTCCTCATTAATTAATTTATAGTACTCCCTCTGTTCACTTTTATAAGACCTTGAAGACATTTCAGACAATGTGCAAAACAGTTCATTTTAAGTTGTCTGAAACGACTTACAAAAGTGAACGGATGGAGTATCTCGTTTCGAATGACTAATTATTGCAAGGAAAACACGGGCATGGTAATACATACAGATTCGTTTGCAAATGAAAGAAGATTCGTTTGCATTCTCAAATGTAGGCGCACCAGGCAGACCAGGGTCGTGTCGGGGTGGACGCTGCTTCGGTGCTGTAAAGGCAACTGCCTTTGGGTCACTGACATGTGGGCCAGCCACCTGTTGGGCCCACATGTCATGGACACAAAGGCAGGTGCCTTAAGGCACCGAAGCATAGTCCTGTCGGGGTGGTCGCGTGTGTCGGACGGACGCGTAGCACCCAGCCACCCACCCCCCTTCCCCCAAAAAAGGACGACGACAATATAAGTTCGCGCTTCCACGTTTCAGATTGAAATATCTGGCGGCCCTAATCCCAGCCCTGCAAAATCTCTCTTCTCCACCGTCTCCTTCCGCGCACAGATTGCTCAAATCCCTAATTCACCGCCAACCCTCGAATCGCCCCTCATCTCGTCTCTTCCCCCATCGTTCCCCACCTCTGTGCAAGACGACAACGCCGAAGGCGACGGTCGCGCTTCACCACCGCACCGGAGCTACCTCATCTACGCCCTCGTCCACCGCACCGGGTGGTCCACCGACAAAGTCAGCCACCGCAACCGACGTGCCTCATAGACACCGAGTTCCACCGCATCAGATGCGCTTCACCGATGCCGTCTCCCAGCTCACCGGGGCTACATCACCGAGCACATCGTCGCACCTCCGCCCCCCAAGGCCGTTGGGGCTTCACCAACGGTCTCGTCCACCGCATCATAGTGCTCCGCTGCCACTCAAGATCTGCATCTGTGCCCGGCCAGCCAACGCCAGCGCATCACCCTCAACGGCTCTGAAGTGACCCACACACTAGCTAGGCAAGCATGCCCAAATGCTAGCCCGAACTAGGTATCCACACATCACTCCCTTGTGCACTGTTCCGATGATGTTTGGATATCCTTTCACTGCTCTCTTAGCTTACACGCCTTTGCAACTCTGACTTTAACTCTTATTTCTTCTAGAGATATCATCTGAAACAAGCAAATCCATTTTTTTAGCGAAGCATGACGACGCTACGGGATCTGGTACACATCCTGCACACCCGTATAACCTTGTAAGTATCTGTCCTCCGGTACAACATCAAGGTCGATTCCTCTTATTTGATCAACCATTCGCCGTATCAAAAATGCAGAGGGGGATGCAAGGAGCACAAGGCCTGCACATCCAAGCAAGTGGTAACATGGACTTGTACATGGAACATCCCAAGCGCAAGCAGAGCTGCAGTGAGCCTGTACAACGAGCTAGCGTAAGTCCCTGCATTTCATTTAATTCGTACTGGCATTCGTGTATGATTTGTGTGCAGTGGCTGATCCACGAATTCAAGTTACCAGGGGCGAACATTTAACTTAAAAAATACGAAGGCACTTGCACTCCGGAAATCAACATAACTTGAGAAATGTGAAGCTACATGCACTTTGAAAACCAGCTAATGATCCAAAGTAGTTCAGATTATAAACACTAAATGATGCAAGCACCAAAAAACACAAAATGCAACATGGTGTACAAGGACTACAAACATGGTCTGTACCTGCTTGAATTATTCGTTCTCTGGCTGAAAATATCGAAGTGTAATTGCACGTATAACCAGTGCGCAAACTGCATATCAATATATCTATCCTGCACAAGTATGCCAATAGTTTCAAACAACAGATTAGAAAAGTATTTATGCTATGTTGTCATGATACGGGGACTTTCTGGTAGATGGCCTCGACGTTTCCTCAAGCTATGAAAATGCACTATAATTTGCTTGTCATCAATGCCTGCAAATCTCTGTCTCTCTCAACATAGTAGATCATCATTAGACACTAAATCCTTCAATGAGCTTGCAAAATGCTTGCATTAGATCCCTCATTAGACACTATATGTTCATCACCAGGAGCATGTAAAATGTTTGCATCAAATCCTTCATTAGCAGTCTGTTCATTAGACACTTCAGGCTCAAGAACAACATGAGCTTGTATGTTTGCACCGGAAACTTGATTAGATACATCAGATTCAGTCAGTTCAGTATTGATTGGGGGAGTTATAAAATAAGTAGAAATTGGTTTCATTTTCTCATAGATTCCCTACATACAAGCAGTTTTACAACACCGTCAGGTTTAACTATTGGCCAGAAATTGAAGAGTTGAATTAGATATAATCAGGGATGTGATGTACCTGCTCGTTGCGCATGCTACTCTTGCAAGCTGCGACTGTCCGTTTGCGCAAGCTCGATGCCATGCCCGTGCTGCCGCCGCTGCCTCCCACGCAGGCTACACCCAGGGTTGGATCTTCATCTTCTTGTCCTTCCGTTCGCTTGAAGCCCGGCGACCGCCCTCCAACGAGGGCGCGAGGAAGTGCTGTGTCGGTCTGTCCAGCGGCGGCTAGGTTAGGAGCGAACCAGACTGGAGGCTGGAGCGAATGAATTGGGATTTTTCCTGCTGTCGATCGATATGGGAGGCGCTCGTTTGGGCCGCGAGCCTGCTATAGGGCCTGCCTTGCACTTATGTTATTGGCCCATCCAAATTGAAACATTTTTCTTCATTTTTTACATTGCCTGCTCGTGCGTTGGGACGAACAAAACTAGCATGGGCCAACCTGGACGACTCAAACTAGGTGCACACTTTCCAGCCACCTGAGGCGGCCGCCCATACCAGCCCCTATGGTGGCGTCGCCCCTTTTTGCGTGTATGATTGGATAGTGAAAAATATTCCAGTGGCGCTTTTGATTTACCCACAGAATGGTTGAATTGCTTGTTTCTATGAACTGAGTTCGCCAATAATGTGAAGGATGCCAGTCTTTTCATCCTATTGTAGATTGCTTAGATCTCGATATGCCAAAAGTAATCGCATGAAATATACAGTAAAAGCCAGTGTGATGTGTTTGGCTACAACTAGTCTGACTACACGTCCTCATATAACATATCAAGGACGCACCATCTTACCAGATTAACCATTCGACTTACCCATGCAGTGTGGGAAGAAAGAAGTATTGGGACTGCGTATCCAAGCAATTGATGCCATGGACTCCTTCGTACAACCTTGTAAGCGAAAAAGAAGTTGCAGTGTGCCTGTACAAAGAACTAGCGTAAGTTCAGTTACCTGCTTCTCGGAATTTTAGTTAGCCACTTATTGCAAAATTGTTCAATTACGTTGCTTGGCTTAATTTAGTTTGCTACTGATTACATAATGGCACAGCCTGTTAATCATATTGTAGACTGCGCCTATCTATGTGTTTGATACTTACTGTTAAGAATTACCTGTTTGCCTTAACTTAAATATCTACTTGTTTGTTTAACTGCTTTGCTGCTGCAACAGCGGGTTACAATGATGTTAATAACTACTTTTCAGCATCCAATTGAAACTCTTTAATTCCTTGTTTGTTTAACTGGTTTGCTGTTATAACTCCCAGTTGAGATGTTTTGCTAACTTCAACTTTTCTGAATCCAATCGAACTTTAATGGCAAAACAGGTTAGCCCAAGATCAAAGAGCGAGGTCCCCATGGACGTTGCATCATCCCACAGCAGTGGCACCGGCCCAATCGTGCATTATGAATTGCCAACTGCTGATGCTCTAGAGGCTAAACTAGTGGTAGAAAGAGATTCTGCTTCTGCACTTAGAGATGAAGTTGACATGTTGAGGAAGCAAACAGCACAATCACAAGCAGTACTCAAGACAACCATTAAATATTTGGTGGATTTCAAAACGAAGCAAGCTGAGACTGACCAGATTGTTAAGGTCCTGAAGGAAAAAAGGAAATTAAATTCCTACTTGGTAAATCATAGGTGAAATGTTCTTTCCATAGTTGAATAACCTTTGTGTTGTCTGTTCATGTAATCAATCAAACCATTTGTTTTAGAGATCATGTAATAATTGTTTTTTTGTTTTTTGGTTTGTAATTTTATTTGAGCACAAGTCTGTATTAATTGATAAGACTCGGAGACATTTCATTTGGATTGCTGTGCCAGACCTACAAATATGCCAATCGGGCTGAATGTGCATTCAGCAATAGTAGTAGTATAGATGGACCATAAGTGGCACGCATCGGAAAGGGCCAAGATGCTGGCTAAAAAAGGATGTTGTTGTAGCCAAAAAAAGTACAGCGGCCTGGCTTATGTATGTTAGTTGATATTATTGATCCATATACTCTATAAGTGTTTATATGTCTGTTAGTTCTGTACATTCTTGGTTGATTGACTCGGTATTTGAATCTTGATACATCGCTTGTGTACATATCTAAATGGGAGTACACATTATGCTGCGTGTGACATTTGAGTTGGACATGAAGTGTTCCAAATATTCGAATTCACCTTAAACTGGATTCTAGTTTCTGAATTTGAGTATCGGCATTTGTAAACCATATTCATATATGACAGTGGAATACATCTTTGTCGTCCTTTTGAAGATATATAAAAACACATAGAATGATTTATAAAGATTCATATAGGAATACAAAATGGATTCGAATTTAGTTGCCAGGGTAAACGTGGATGCTTATTGTCCCAAAATTCGAAAGAAGCAGCAAAATGTCCACTCCCACGTCGGCTGCCCGAAGCCAAGTGTTTGGGAGATGGAAATTACTGTCTACCCATTACACGGACAATCCATCGGCCCGATTTCCACTGCTCTAAATAGGGGTAGGTTAGTAACTTCAATTAGACGTGACACGACCGCCTCTGAGCCCATTCCGACACGGTGGGCGTCAAACATGGGCGGCAAAACTCATTTGATTCAAGCTCGTCCGAAAGACCTCTGTTTCTCCCTCCATTCCCCATTCATACACGGTGGGCGGCAAAACAAACTCGACTCGGCCGAAATCGATGTAGGCAAATATTTTCAATAGGGGCAGGTTTGTAACTTCACTCAGACGTGACACAACCGCCCTACCTGTCAGCCCCGTTCATACACCGTGGGCGCCAACCATGGGCGCCAACCACCCTCTCCTCGCCCGAAATCGCTCTGGGCAAATATTGGTGAGATGCGAGATTACCGTCCTATCCCCAACCGACGAGACGTCCAAATTTTAAACGGGCCCTAAGTTCGTAATTTTCCCATATTTCAGACAGGCGCGTCCCAAAAACATGGTTCCCCGTACCTCTCCCTCCATTTTCCCATTCATACACCGTCCGCGCTAGAACACCCCATCCCCACACCAGCCTCCGTCCACCACCCCATCCATCGCCGCCGTCCTCCACCACATCCATTGCCACCGTCCTCCACCATGCTGGAGCGCCTACCAAGACCGCGTCGTCCATTGCTAGAGATGGACGTTTCTCATCCACGGCAATAGACCAATAGCCTTGCATCGCGTCCTCTCGCTTGATCGGCACCGTCGTCCTCTTTGCCGAGGCCGCTCACACGACCTTCTCTTCCACCGCAACGGGACTCATCCCCCGATGCACCCGTCTACCGTCGCAGATCTGCTTCAACGCCATCGACAGCCATCGCACCCCCGATACCTACACGGCGCCGCAAGAGAGGTGGTACTTCATATCTCCTCAACTTTTTGATCTCAACCAGAAAATAGATCTTAACTTGGTTACTCTACTTTCTTTTCAGCTCTTAGAATTTAGTTCTTAGTTCAAAGCAAACAATGGATGCTAAATATCATTTCTCCGGTTTGCAGCTTCAAATCTGCCATGGCACAGCCATAATACAGTTTAATTGATAATGCTTAGGGTTTAATTGATCATGTTGGTTCCGTGGTGGTTTCTTTAATAGAAATCAGAGGGGAAACCCTCTTTTGCTAAAAAAATATGCTTAGAGTTTCCCCGTTTTATGATCACTATACGATCAGAATACGTGCTTCGTGTCATAATAACACTACTCCACCCATCAAGCTAAACAAGATTAGTTGTTCAAATACGAATCTGATATTATTAAAACAGAGTTGTTTAATTGGTCAGCAAAATGTTCCTAAATTAGTTTCAAAAATTGATGTTCTCCGCTCGGGTGTGTATCTCTACAGGGTGCCCACGGTGGGCCGGCCCACCCTGGGATTTGGGCGTCCCAGGCCCCGATTCCCCTCTTTTCTACTGCGCGCTTCCCATCTCTACTCGCCCCCATCTGCCTGCCTCACTGGCGACTTGCCGTCCCCGGACGACATGACTCTAGGAGGAGACACTGGACTAACAGAAGGGCAGGAGCCGCTCGCCCAACAGCGTCACCGCTGCCCGGGCGCGCCGCCGTGCCTACCTTCCCAGTCCGTTCAGGGCTCAGGCGTGCAGCACCCACCAAGCCAACCCGATTTATCCTGAGATACGTCCTCAACACTCAGCAGCTATTCCTCATCACCCATTTTCTAATTGATTCATTACTCATTAGGCAGGACTGTCATTAGGGTTTGTTGTGTGCTCAGTGCTACATACACTTAATGGTTCAGATATATTTCGGTAATCTTTAGTACCTCTAAAGTGCATAGGGTTTTCAAAATTCCGGCCCTCGGAAGAGAAACTAGTCATTTTGGATTGTTGGTCGTAGTGAATTTGACCCAGATTACTACTGCAAGCCAGGTTTGTTGACAATTTTACTTGTCTTTCTTACTTATTCGATATAATATCCAATTATTCATGTCGATTAGTTGCAAACAATATGTGCTAGACAAACTTCTTCATTCAGATTTTGGACGGTCTCTTACTGCAATTACAATTCTGCATACTTGTCCTAGTAAGCTCACAAGTAAATGATTGATTCACTACATCTATGCTTGCCTTGTCATATTTTTTGTCAATATTCTTTTAGGGTGGACCACCCTGTTTCTAAATACTGGAACCATAGACATGAGTGAATAGTATTTCTCTATGTGATCTCTTCCATCATGTGTGGGTAACGAACACTGCATTGTATAGAAAGAAAGTGTCATTTCCAGCTTTTACATAGGTTTCGATCTTTTACATGGAATACAATCTGCCTACTTGCTTTGTGTCGCACTACCAAAACTCCACCCTTGCAGCTACACATTACGCCACTCATAATTGCTTAGTTTATTTGTTCAAATACGAATTTCATATGATTCTAATGTTCCTACTTTAGTTTTGAAATGTGTGCCTGCCTGTTATAGAGACATAAGGGGTTTGTATTTCTGTGTGTGGTCTGGTCAGCACGGTTGGGGAGGTGAACTTTGCATATGCAGGGGTTTATAGGGAGACACTCTCTGAGTTGAATCCGCAATGCATTCCATAGATAATCTGACTACTTTTTATGTTTTCATGAATCTCAGATTCTGAACAGCACAATAATGATTATGAGCTTGCGCGCATGAAAAGAATAAAGCAGAACAATGCCATGGCTGTCAGACTTGGCATTAAGGGAATGAAATCAAGTCTAGATGCAATGCAATGCGAACGCTCTCGACCTACAGATTCATGCTCAGAATATGATCCTAACAGTGATTCTGAGCTAGAGGGAGACCTAAGTCAATGTAGCTCCCTAGTGGAGGAGTCAGAGGAAGATGCCCTATCTTATTCACCCATCAAGGTACTTGCTCTAACTTTCCAAGGTTACATTGCTCGCACATATCTTGCAACTGATGCTTTGCATTGCTTCTACTTTGTTGAACTGCCATTAGCTTAGTTTACACATCGTGTATGTGAATACGCCCTGCCTATCCATTTTCAGTACATATTCGATCTGTCATCATACCATATTTATCCATTCAAATGCTGTTCTTGTGTATCAGACGTTCAAAAGGAAGAGGGCGATTGCTGATCATGGAGGAGCACAAGCAAAGTATTTGGAAAATGTAGTGGCACCTGATAAATCAAATTGCCCATTAGGTGTAGTTGCAATATCACCTGACGCACAAAATACCCCAACTCTAGCAGACTCTAGCCCTACTACACTAGTCATTTCTGATGCCCCAACTCAGCAGACCCCAACTGCAGCAAACAGTATGATTATACCAGTTGACATAGCACCAGCTGTACGATGCAAAACCCCCATTCCAGCAAAGAGTACACCAAATCCAGTTGCCAAATCCCTTTTCGAACTAGAGAGAGCCCCAATTGCAGCAAATAGGACCCCTGTTCCATTTCTTCCCAGTTTAGAAGACGACGCTTATGTTGTTGTCAGGAACTTTGTGCCCATCTTTCCTTCATGGAAAGATTATACCGCAGTGTGGGGACCCCGACTCATAAGTCGAGATCACCAAATGCACGTGTACAGTGATCCTAGAGACCAATGCTCACTAAACACACAGAAGTGGAATAACAAGAGTCTTACATCCATACATACTGTTTTACACAAGTAGGACCATTATGGTCATGTCTTACATAGATAAAGCCACAAGGGCTAAACACCAAATAAACATAAGCAGCGGAAATCTTCGTCGATAAGTAGAACCCATGCATCTGCCTTAACCCTACAGACATTCTGACTGGGAAGCGCCCTAGCTCGCATGTTCGTCACCAAGGTACTCTTCATTATATCCTGTTCTTTCATGCCTGGCCAATAAAATAACCAGTGGCAAGCCATTGAGTACTTTGAATGTACTCGCAAGCAACCCATGTTTTGGTTCAAGATACAACAATGCATGATATAGGTAAATTTTTGTAGAAAGGTAGTTTTGAGTGCAATGACATGTTCAACAACTTGTAAGACATGCATCAGGAGAATTTAAGTAACCATGAGGATAGGTTACAGATATCAACATAATTAGAGTGGGCATCAACCCACTCAATCATGTCAAGTCCTTTGACTTGACCCAAGTAGATCTTCCCACTTATCCAAACACATACACTGGTTTGTAAACATGTGGACGTAGCCCAAGAGCAGTTACCCAACTGTCCTTGACCGTGGACACGGCTATTCAAATAGTTTTACACTCTGCAGAGGTTGCACACTTTACCCACAAGATCCGGGGAACTTTCGTGTCATCCACGACCCGCGGTACCTCAAGTACCCGGGGTAAGCACCCGATCACTATCTTTCCCTAGACGACACTAACATGGAGTCCGCTCGTTGTTCCGTATCCTCACGATGTACATCATACGGGACTCACTCGAGATCGTAACATCCGAGAGAGGATACAACGGTGTATCCGGTGCCCTATGAAAACAGTCATGGCCGCCCTACCTGGCACGACCCCGTCCCGAGAGAGCACACCAAAAACTCTCCCGTCACTAGTAATGCAGGCTCCAAGCTAGTATCGGCCTAGGTAATCAATAATGCCCTTTCCCATACAAGGGTAGAGTGGTTGCACATGTAAGGTTGGAATAACGGCCGCAACTTAAACCAATCCATTTTGAAAAACAACACACACACACACACACTTGCCTCAGTACACCACTTCATCATCAAGTGGTTACCCAACTCATCATCTCCCCCGGGCATAAGTGGCACCCGATGGGGTTTTAAAAAAAAGTCTTTTGAAAATGCCTTGTCTCCATTACCATGCACTACTTTAGCATCCTATCTACTCCCACCGGCATAACCCTCATAAGGAGGTAGGGTCATGCACAATGCAAGTATCAACGAGGAAGTAATAGAGGCAACCCATCAAAGTGGTTACCATCTCATCATGATTCCGATGCAACACTAATAAAGTGCTATATGACATGCATAAAAAGGGTTTCATAGACATGGTCAAAGGGCTGCTTACCTATTTTAACAAAGTCTTCGAGGTCTTCAAATATCTCTGGTCCAACTCCGAGCATTTCGTCTACTTCATCAACTATCATCGAAAACAACCACAATAAGCAACACGACAAGGCAAAAATAAAAGTGCTCTAAAAAATGTGAGTTGGACTTTCCTAGGATACCTCTGGTCATATGAGGAATGACCAAGGTGATTTCATTGGAAGTGGATCAATGGATATTTCTAAACATTTTGATATGATGGAATCAAGGGGTTCATGGATTTGTAAGAAGTGTACAGAAGAAGTATTTGAAAAATGATCAAAGGCATCCATTTAACAAGGAATAATTTTAGAAGCATCTAGGAGTTGGTTTCACTGGATTTGGAGTTCAAATGATTTTCCTATGAATTTACAAAGTTGACAAATATGAAGAAATGGCTCATTATTTTGTGTGGTACAGAAAGTATTGAAAAAAATGTTCATAAACTAAGTTATGAACTTAGAAGCATCTAGGAATTTGAATCATGGCATTTGGATCAATTTTGAGCTCTCTGTGATTTTCTAAAGTTTGTCACAGAATTAAGAAAATTGGAATTTACTAAATAAGTGTGAAGGAAAGGTCTCTGGAAAAATGTGCAAGCTCCTCTAAGAGGTAGAGCATGATTTATAGAGTCACTAGAAATTTGAATCGTCAAATTCGGAGGTAATATGAATATTTGGGATATTTTACAAGTTTCTAGAAAAAGAAAAAGAGAAAGGAAGTGGGGGTTATACCTATACCACGCACCGGGCGCAGCATTGAACCGCAGCGCAGCATAGAACCGCAGCGCACTGGGCCGGCCCAGCTGCACGGCCACGCGGCTAAGGAGGGCCAAGCCGACGGTGTATTAGGGGAGTACGCTTCCCTGCCGAGAAGGCGGTTCCCGCGGATCCCGCCTCCACTTAACCCGAGTGGGTCCGGTTGGACACGTCGGCAGAGGCTGACTGGTGGGGCCGCCGATCCACCGGCCGGCCTTCTTCTTCCTCGCGCGGCCTCCCGTGCTGCAGGAACAGAGGGGCGAGGCCGAGCTCGTCCCCGGCGACCAGGGGCGCTACTGCGGGCGCCCGGCGCACCAGCGAGTTTGGGGGAGTGCGTTGCGCCCACTACCCCCTGTCAGCACGTCCAACGGAGGACGAAGGCGAGTGGGGCCACGGCCACGGCGGACGGTGCTCGGGCGAGACTTGGGCAGGGCAGGGCAATCACGGGGAGGAGGGTCTGGTGCGCGGGGGGGGGGGGGGTGGATCCTTGGTGTCCTGGGTGTCCTCTCGAGCATTTAGTGGGAGCGGGGAAGCAATGGGGGCCTGGGTTGGTCCGGGGGCACGTCAGTGGCGACCCGGCCTTGGAGGGGGCATGAGAGCATGTAGGGGAGAGAGGGGGTGTCCGAGAGGTGCACGGGAGAGAGGAGGTTCGAACCCAGGTGAGAGAGAGGGTCGGGTGGCTTAAAATGGGCGAGGCCGCGGTGCACCATGGGCAGCGTCCATGGACATGCTCGGGTGAGCTCATGGAGGGATAAAGAGGGCGAGGGAGGAAGGGCCCGACAGTTTTGCATGTCGTGGACGCCGAGGCGGCCTCGGGGGACACGATTCCGGCGCCCAAGGTCGACGGGAGGCCTTGGAATGGTCGTGCTACAGTGCCGGAGAGCACTGTAGCATGCTCCAGAGCGCGAGCTCTGCACGCCATGGCATTTTTTATGTGCCAGGGGCGTGTCCACGAGTGTCTGGGGCATTGTGGGGTGAGTAAACAAAGGGGAGGTGGCCTTGGATGCCCTGGTGAACCACTAGGAGAGGAGAGAGGTTGTGGGAGAGAGAGAAAAGGGTTGTCCAGAGAGGTATATGGGGGTTTTACCCCTCAATCATTGAGCTTTGGAAGAGGGGGAGCTACTGGAGGTTGCTGGTGATCAGCTTCAGCTGTGGTAAAAATGTGGAGTCAAGTAGATTAGTGTAGGGGGGTGAAACCAGTGACTTTTTGCAATGACCAGAAGGTGTTTGATGCAAATTTGGGTAAGAAAATGAACTCCATTTGTCATGAGACTCCACAGGGTGAAATGGCACATGTAATTAGGGCCTTCCACCAATTTGAAGCTTATTTGGGCAAAGTTGCTAATGCAACTTTTGTAAACCCTAGAAATTAGCAGAAATGAACTTTTGTAGATCTAGTTGAGCAAATAACTTCCCCTTGATGGACCACTTGGTGTAGTGGCCTCATTTGGTCATGTGAACATGCTCACAAAAGTTAGGGTCAAGGAGAGAAAGTTGGTAGTACAAAGTTGTTCAAATTTGATTCTGGTCAGAGAGGGTTTTGGGGCATTTTGGTGAACCAAAATGACTTCAATTGACATGAGGCTTTGCAAGGTGACCACAATATGCATTTGTGACTTGCTGGATTTGTCTTGCATTTTTCTGAAAATATTTCCTGTAGAAATATTTCAAATCCTTGAAATGGGCAGAAATGGTTTTGGGAGGGTTTGTCCAATACTTTGAACATGACCATGTGTTGAAACTCTTATATATGGAAAATATATGTCCACTGAGTTTCCCTGATTTTTGTCAAATATTTTTGAAATAATAAAATAATTTTAACCTATTAAAGACCATTTCTGGCCTTAAGAAAAAGCCTTTAAATAAAATAGGAAAATAACTTTTAAAATTGTATTTTTGTGGTTTATGGGAGCCCTATACCTAATAGGTTTCAAATATACTTTTTGAAAGATTTTTCCCACCTTTAATTAAGTACTTGTAGTTCAAGTCTCAATTCAGGGGTTTTTGGAAAACCTCATTTATAAAATTCTTTTTGGCCAAAATATTTTTGCAAGAAATTGTTTTTATGTCCTACACACATGGCATGATCATTGGGAAAGGTTTTGGATCAAGGAGAAGGAGTATAAGTGTTGGAGGATTTATTTGATTTTCAGAGCACTTGCAAACAACAAACAAAATCCAATCAAGGCAAGGTCCAAAACACTCAAAAGTTTTTGTCAAAGCACATTTTATCATGATTGTTAGCTTAAGTGTAGTGGCATGAAAAATAGGGTGTGACACGTAGACACAGAACAATTTCCAGTCTTCCTCCACAACTTACGTGTAAGTAATGTACTAATGTTATTCATGGTCATTATTGCATATGTTTCTGCTGACAGAAGACACAAGATTTCATTCTTTTAAATAGGCGAGGAGCAAACTAGATTGTGATGACGAGCACGGGTTGGTTGCGCTTTTCAAGCACTCATTCATGAAGTATCGTTCCTACCTGAGGCAAGCGCACTTCGATGGCAAGCCTCTGAACGAAATTTCTGTAAAGTCTCCGGTGCTACATTTATCCGACAGTGACTGGAATAATCTTGTTACACATTGGTCTCGGCTGTAGCGTAAGGTACTGTCTCTGATATCACATCACAATTTGAACTACATTTCTGCATTTGCCTTAATGTCTCACTTGTACGAAAACTATTAGCATAAGAATATTCGTTCTCATGGGACCACGGAATCTCGCAACTATACTGCACACTACATTGCTCTTGTGAGTACCTCTTGCCCTGTATGACCATACTTACTTTCATAGTTGTTTGATTATGTAGCATCACTGCACATGTTAGCCTCGTAATCGTCCATTTGGTGGACATTATAAGATCCGTATGGACTCTTACATAAATTTAGAATCAACCCAATGCTTTTGAAGAGGTTTAGCTCTACAGTCCTCTTGTAAGGACTGAACGTGGTCTATCATTGTACTTACATTAACAGCTACTCCCTCCGTCCCATAATATAAGAACGTTTTGTACAGTACACCAGTGTTCAAAACACTCTTGTATTATGGGAAGAGGGACTGATTCATTTTGTAGCATTCTGCATCTTATCTCCCTCGCCCACCATTTACTAAAAAAGATCAAATCTATATTTAATCTTACCAACAAGTAGAATACACAGACAATGCCAGTGCAGAAGTGTAGCCCATTGCTCTTGTCAGTACATTTTGTCCTGTAATGCTTGTACTTCCAGGGATGGGTAGTTGATTATGTAGCATCAATCTGCATCTTATCTTCATTATTCTCTATCCCTTCCAGTATTATCATATCTATAATTACTCTCTACAAAATGTAGAGTACAGGCAATGCTTATGAAGAAGATTCTGTGCTAAAATTCTTGAGTTATCCTTCCCTTGACATGGAGAAGGGCATTATAAAGCCGGTGTTAACTGTTAATGTAAGTCAGTCCTTCTAAAGCCTTTATCCTCAACTACTGTTTAATTTGCTCATACTCCCTATCGTTTACTGCTATTTAGTTTGCTGTTTCTACCAAAATGCTTGTTCGTAAGAACCGTAAGTTCTAAGTTTTACTTGTAAAACCAAATTCCTTATTAATACCATGCACATTACTTAATACTCCCTATATGTATGCTTGTTTTTGTGGATCTATAATCCAGTGTGTGGTGAAGCAGCCCATGTTTGCACCTTGTCATCTCATGTTTTATCTTACTGATGTGGCTGATGATATGAACAACATGCCATGCACATTATCCAAAATAGATACAATGATTTTCTTTGCCCTTCATCTATGCTTGTTATGTTGACATGGTAATCCAGTAGTGTGGTGAAGCTCCCCGCATTATGAACAATGCCAAATTATGCTAATGATCTTTTAAACTTACTCTTTATTTTCTAATATGAAATTGGATAGAATTGACAAAACAGTTATCATCTTTGTTTATACACGTGCAAAACCTGTCATCTCTCTGCTTTGTTTCAGGGTGATATGCCTGATGGCATGCACAAGTCTGCTGAAGGCTGTGAGACAAACCCAACATATATTGCAGCAAAGAAGGCAAAACATCTTGAAGATAGCGAGACAACCCCAAAGTCTTGTCTTGATGCAGTGTCCAAGTTACTTGAGACTAACAGTCAGACAAGCTCACAGAATTCGTTGTCTGAATCAGCTCGACTTCTTCTGTCCCAAGTTCTAGCAGAAAGGCATTCTGCAACTCAACTTCGACTTGAAGTCCTATCTCTAAGAAAGATTGCGGAGAACACTAATGAGAACCTCATCGCTAAACTGCTACACCTGGAAGCTATGACCGACATGCTAGGCCGGTCTCACAGCCTTGCTCAGCAGCTTGCGTAGCAGTTCCCCCGCAAGGCTAACCTTTCTTGAACTGTCTTGGAAGTGGTCTCGGTTCAATATTATTTTGTTACACTGCAATGGTGGCCAGTTTTTGTAATCTGCTTCTTCGTTGTGCTTTATGATCACTGGTGGCGAACTTCGATGCCCAGTGGATGTAATATACCTTAAATCCTTTATTGTATAGTGTAGGTTTATTCTTAGTTACTATGTCATAATTTCTTTATTGTATAGAGTAGGTTTGTTCTTAATTCCTACTAGTTAGTGCCATCATTCGCTATCTGAAAAAAATATCAGATGTAGTCGACCGGACCGAAACATTCGACTCTAACGGGCCAGGTTTTTAGCCGGCTACAATTGGGCCGGCCTGCGTCTTTCTTGGTCCCGAATGATTGGGGCCTTCACACATTGCGCCAGGCCCAAACTTACACCGTCCTATATTTTAGTTGGGCCTTTCATCGACCCAGCGCTTAGTTCGGCCCAGGTAGCGTTGGGCCATTAACATGCTCAATATTGTACTGGCCTGTTACGGCCAAGATGAAACCACGGGCCTTTAGCAGGTCAAAATGCATGTTGGGCCTCAATTTTCACTAGTCGTCGACGGGCCTTCAACAGGCCGAAATGTAGACCAGGCCTTGGGCCCAGTTAGCTCACGGGCCGTTACGAGGCCGAAACATATCTTGGGACTTAGTTGGCCCACTGATATCATGGGCCTTTAAGAGGCTGAAAGCTTAGCACAAGCATCAACAGGACGAATTACGCGACAGGCCTTTAACAGGCCCAAAGTCACGTTGGGCTTAACTGTTGCCACCTTTAGCACGGGCCGTTAGTTGGCCCGATGTCCCATCGGACCATATATGGCCCATGGGTAGCACGGGCCATTCCCAGGCCGAAAGTCACACCGGGCTGAAATGGGCCCATGTCTACATCAAGCCTCTAACAGGCCAAAAGTCACTAGGCTGTAGTTGGGCCCAAATATTCGGCGAACAATTAACGGGCCAGATCTGGCTTCGGGCCGCAAATGGGCCCAAATATTGGGCGAACAATTAACGGGCCAGATCTGGCTTCAGGCCGTAAATGGGCCCAAATATTGGGCGAACAATTAACGGGCCAGATCTGGCTTCGGGCCGTAAATGGGCCTTTATTAAGCAGGCCATTATTGGGCTGGCCCACTAGTACCTGATTAAGTTCTACAGGCCTTTGAGTGGGTCGGCCTTTTTAACCTATACGGGCCTCTATTGGGCCCAGCCACGTGTCGACGTATCATAGGCATGTCTCCTCCAATGGACGAGCGACATCTGGCCCACTGACGAGCTGACAGGTTTCCGCTTCGGCCAATCAGAATTTTACACATGGAAATTTCCCATTGGTCAGGGCTGTTAACTGGTTATCGGATCCAAAATCTGACCCGATAGCTTAACGGTGTTCCGTTACGGTGGATGCCACGTGTCGGTCACCCTTGACGAAAGCACTTCTGTGACGTGCGATTTATCATCATGGAAGTGGACACTTCCATGATGATAATTTTGGTAATGTCATGGAACACTTCTACGACAGCACATGTATGACTATCTTGATTCTGTCATAAAACCGTCATGGATGTACATGCATGACAAAAAACGCGACCTACTGTGACAAACACGTATCATCACGGAAGTGTATTTTTTGTAGTGATACTTTTATGCTATCCAAAAATTCTGTATTATTTCCAATCAATAATAGGTCATCCACATATAATATTAAAAATGCTACAGAGCTCCCACTCACTTTCTTGTAAATACAGGCTTCTCCGAAAGTCTGTATAAAACCATATGCTTTGATCACATTATCAAAGCGTATATTTCAACTCCGAGAGGCTTGCACCAGTCCATATATGGATCGCTGGAGCTTTCACACTTTGTTAGCACCTTTTGGATCGACAAAACCTACTGGTTGCATCATATACAACTCTTCTTTAAGATATCCATTAAGGAATGCAGTTTTGACATCCATTTGCCAAATTTCATAATCTTAAAATGCGGCAATTGCTACCATGATTTGGACAGACTTAAGCATCGCTAAGGGTGAGAAGGTCTCATCGTAGTCAACTCCTTGAACTTGTCAAAAACCTTTCGCAACAAGTCGATCTTTGTAGACAGTAACATTACCGTCAACATCAGTCTTTTTCTTGAAGATCCATTTATTCTCTATGGCTTGCCGATCATCGGGCAAGTCAACCAAAGTCCACACTTTGTTCTCATACATGGATCCCATCTTAGATTTCATGGCCTCAAGCCATTTCGCGGAATCTGGGCTCATCATCGCTTCCTCATAGTTCATAGGTTCGTCATGGTCAAGTAACTTGACCTCCAGAACAGGATTACCATACCACTCTGATGTGGATCGTACTCTGGTTGACCTGCGAGGTTCGGTAGTAACTTGATCAGAAGTTTCATGATCATCATCATTAACTTCCTCACTGATTGTGTAGGAATCACTGGAACTAATTTCTGGGACGAACTACTTTCCAATAAGGGAGAAGGTACAAATACCTCATCAAGTTCCACTTTCCTCCCACTCACTTCTTTCGAGAGAAACTTCTTCTCTAGAAAGGATCCATTCTTAGCAACGAATATCTTGCCTTCGGACCTGTGATAGAAGGTGTACCCAACAGTTTCCTTTTGGGTATCCTATGAAGACACATTTCTCTGATTTGGGTTCGAGCTTATCAGGTTGAAGCTTTTTCACATAAGCATCGCAACTCCAAACTTTAAGGAACGACAACTTAGGTTTCTAGCCAAACCATAGTTCACATGGTGTCGTCTCAACGGATTTAGATGGTGCCCTATTTAACGTGAATGCAGCCGTCTCTAAAGCATAACCCCAAAACAATAGCGGTAATTAGTAAGAGACATCATAGATCGCACCATATCTAATAAAGTACGGTTACGATGTTCGGACACACCATTACATTGTGGTGTTCCAGGTGGCGTGAGTTGCGAGACTATTCCACATTGTTTCAAATGAAGACCAAACTCGCAACTCAAATATTCACCTCCATGATCAGATCATAGAAACTTTATTTTCTTGTTACGATGATTTTCGAGTTCACTCCGATATTCTTTGAACTTTTCAAATGTTTCAAATTTATGTTTCATCAAGTAACTATACCCATATCTGCTCAAATCATCTGTGAAGGTCAGAAAATAACGATACCCGCCGCGAGCCTCAACACTCATCGGACCACATACATCAGTATGTATTATTTCCAATAAGTCAGTTGCTTGCTCCATTGTTCCGAAGAACGAAGTCTTAGTCATCTTGCCCATGAGGCATGTCGCAAGCATCAAGTGATTCATAATCAAGTGATTCCAAAAGCACATCATCATGGAGTTTCTTCATGCGCTTTACACCAATATGACCTAAATGGCAATGCCACAAATAAGTTGCACTATCATTATTAACCTTGTATATTTTGGCTTCAATATTATGAATATGTGTATCACTACAATCGAGATTCGATAAAATTAGACCACTCATCAAGGGTGCATGACCATAAAAGATACTACTCATATAAATAGAACAACCATTATTCTCTGATTTAAATGAATAACCGTCTCACATCAAACAAGATCCAGATGTAATGTTCATGCTCAACGCTGGCACCAAATAATAATT
Source organism: Triticum aestivum (assembly GCF_018294505.1). Lineage (NCBI taxonomy): Eukaryota > Viridiplantae > Streptophyta > Magnoliopsida > Poales > Poaceae > Triticum > Triticum aestivum. The sequence goes on from NC_057797.1 coordinate 195,300,966, forward strand.
ATTTAGGTCCAAAACTAATCCCAACGGTAGATGTAGAGGTAGTGTGCCGATGACAATCACATCGAATTTGGAACCATTTCCCACGTGCATCATCACCTTGTCCTTAGCCAATCTTTGTTCAATCCATAGCCCCTATTTCGAGTTGCAAATTTGAGCAACCGAACCAGTATCAAATACCCAGGCGCTACTACGAGCATTAGTAAGGTACACATCAATAACATGTATATCAAATATACCTTTCACTTTGCCATCCTTCTTATCCGCCAAATACTTGGGGCAGTTCCACTTCCAGTGACCACTCCCTTTGTAGTAGAAGCACTCAGTCTCAGGCTTAGGTCCAGACTTGGGTTTCTTCACTTGAGCAGCAACTTGCTTGCAATTCTTCTTGAAGTTCCCCTTATACCCTTTGCCCTTTTTCTTGAAACTAGTGATCTGGTTAACCATCAGCACTTCATGCTCCTTCTAGATTTCTACCTCCGCATCCTTTAGCATCGCGAAGAGCTCGGGAATTGTCTTATCCATCCCTTGCATATTATAGTTCATCACCAAGCTTTTGTAGCTTGGTGCTAGTGATTGAAGAACTCTGTCAATGACACTATCATCAGGAAGATTAACTCCTAGTTGAGTCAAGTGGTTGTGGTACCCAGACATTCTGAGTATATGTTCACTGACAGAACTATTCTCCTCCATCTTACAGCTATAGAACTTATTGGAGACTTCATATCTCTCAATTTGGGCATTTGCTTGAAATATTAACTTCAACTCCTGGAACATCTCATATGCTCCATGACGTTAAAAACGTCTCTGAAATCCTGATTCTAAGCCGTAAAGCATGGCACAGTGAACTATCGAGTAGTCATCAGCTTTGCTCTGCCAGATGTTCATAACGTCTGGAGTTGCTCCTACAGTGGGTTTTGCACCTAGCGGTGCTTCCAGGACATAATTATTCTTTGCGGCTATGAGGATAATCCTCAAGTTACGGACCCAGTCCGTGTAGTTGCTACCATCATCTTTCAACTTAGCTTTCTCTAGGAACACATTAAAATTCAAGGGAACGGTAGCATGGGCCATTGATCTACATCAACATAGACATGCAAATACTATCAGGTACTAAGTTCATGATAAATTAAAGTTCAGTTAATTATATTACTTAAGAACTCCCACTTAGATAGACATCCCTCTAGTCATCTAAATGATCACGTGATCCATATGAACTAAACCATGTCTGATCATCACGTGAGATTGAGTAGTTTTAAATAGTGAACATCACTATGTTGATCATATCTACTATATGATTCACGTTCGACCTTTCGGTCTTAGTGTTCCGAGGCCATATCTGCATATGCTAGCTCGTCAAGTTTAACCCGAGTATTCTGCATGTGCAAAACTGGCTTGCACCCGTTGTATGTGAACGTAGAGCTTATCACACTCGATCATCATGTGATGTCTCGGCATGACTAACTGTAGCAACGGTGCGTACTCAGGGAGAACTCTTATACCTTGAAATTTAGTGAGGGATCATCTTATAATGCTACCGCTGTACTAAGCAAAATAATATGCATAAAGGATAAACATCACATGCAATCACAATTAGTGATATGATATGGCCATATTCATCATGTGCCTTTGATCTCCATCTCCAAAGAACTATTATGATCACCATCGTCACCGGCTTGACACCCTGATCTCCATCGTAGCATCGTTGTCATCTCGCCAACTATTGCTTCTACGACCATCGCTGCCGCTTAGTGATGAAGTAAAGCAATTACATGGCGATTACATTTCACACAATAAAGCGACAACCATAAGGCTCCTCCCGATTGCCGATAACTTTTACAAAACATGATCATCTCATACAACAATTTATATCTCATCACGTCTTGACCATATCACATCACAACTTGCCCCGCAAAAACAAGTTAGACGTCCTCTACTTTGTTGTTGCAAGTTTTACGTGGCTGCTACGGGCTTCTAGCAAGAACCGTTCTTACCTACGCATCAAAACCACAACGATTTTTCGTCAAGTGTGTTGTTTTAACATTAAACAAGGACCGGTCGTAGTCAAACTCGATTCAACTAAAGTTGGAGAAATAGACACCCGCCAGCCACCTGTGTGCGAAGCACGTCGGTAGAACCAGTCTCGTGAACGCGGTCATGTAATGTCGGTCCGGGCCGCTTCATCCAACAATACTGCCAAATCAAAGTAAGGTGTTGGTGGTAAGCAGTATGAGTATTATAGCCCACAACTCTTTGTGTTCTACTCATGCATATAACATCTACGCATAAACCTGGCTTTGGTACCACTGTTGGGGAATGCAATATTTCAAAATTTTCCTACGATCACGCAAGATCTATCTAGGAGATGCATAGCAACGAGAGGGGAGAGTGTGTCCACGTACCCTCGTAGACTGAAAGCGGAAGCGCTTAGTAACACGGTTGATGTAGTCGAACGTCTTTGTGATCCAACCGATCCTAGCACTACACGTACGCCACCTCCGTGTTCAGCACACGTTCAACATGATGATGTCCCTCGAGCTCTTGATCTAGTTGAGGATGAGGGAGTGTTTCGTCAGCACAACAACGTATTGATGGTGATGATGAAGTTACCGGCGTAGGGCTTCACCTAAGCAATACGACAATATGACTAAGGTGTGTAACTGTGGAGGGGGGCACCGCACACGGCTAAGAGAAGACTTTGGGTGCCTTTGGGGTGCCCCCTCCTATGTATATAAAGGAATGGGAAGAGGAGGCCGGCCCAAGGGGGTGCACCAAAGGGGGGAGTCCTACTTGGACTCCCGGTCCAAGTAGGATTCGCCCCCCCCCTTTCCTATTCCAACTAGGAGAAGGAGGGAAGGAGGAAGAGGGGAGAAGGAAAGAGGGGGCGCCGCCCCTCCTAGTCCAATTCGGACTAGCCATGTGGGGGGGGGGCAACCCTTGAGGCCCTTATCTCCTTTCCCTTAAATCCCATTAAGGCCCACTACTTCCCCGAGGGGCGGGGGGTTCCGGTAACCTCCCGATACTCCGGAAAATACCCGAAACACTTCAGAACCATTACGGTGTCCGAATATAACCTTCCAATATATCAATCTTTACCTCTCGACCATTTCGAGACTCCTCGTCATGTCCACGATCTCATCTGGGACTCCGAACAAACTTCGGTCATTGAATCACGTAATTCATAATACAAATCGTCATGGAACGTTAAGCGTGCGGGCCCTATGGGTTCGAGAACTATGTAGACATGACCGAGACACATCTCTGGTCAATAACCAATAGTGGAACCTGGATGCTCATATTGGTTCCTACATATTCTACAAATATCTTTATCGGTCAAACTGCATAACAACATACGTTGTTCCCTTTGTCATTGGTATGTTACTTGCCCGAGATTCGATCGTCGGTATCATCATACTAGTTCAATCTCGTCATCGGCAAGTCTCTTTACTCGTTCCGTAATGCATCATCCGGTAACTAACTCATTAGTCACATTGCTTGCAAGGCTCATAGTGATGTGCATTACCGAGAGGGCCCAGAGATACCCCTCCGATACATGGAGTGACAAATCCTAATCTCGATCTATCCCAACTCAAGAAACACCATCAGAGAGACCTATAGAGCATCTTTGTAATCACCCAGTTACGTTGTGACATTTGATAGCACACAAGGTGTTCCTGCGGTATTCTAGAGTTGCATAATCTCATAGTCAGAGGAACATGTATAAGTCATGAAGAAAGCAATAACAATAAAACTAAATGGTCATTAAGCTAAGCTAACGGATGGGTCTTGTCCATCACATCATTCTCTAATGATGTGATCCCGTTCATCAAATGACAACACATGTCTATGGTTAGGAAACTTAACCATCTTTGATTAACGAGCTAGTCAAGTAGAGGCATACTAGGGACACTCTGTTTGTCTATGTATTCACACATGTACCAAGTTTCCGGTTAATACAATTTTAGCATGAATAATAAACATTTATCATGATATAAGGAAATATAAATAATAACTTTATTATTGCCTCTAGGGCATATTTCCTTCACATATAGCTCATTGAACTAATATCCATTCAAGATAAATATTTCAGGAAGTTCATTGAATGGCATGGCATGGACTAGAGATGTGGACCCCTTGAAATGCTCAGGACAAATATTGGCAAAAACTCAAGACTCTTCATTTTCATTTTAGTGATCCAAGATCACATTGAGTCCATAGGAAAGCCAATAATATTAAAAGGGGATGAGGTGTTGCTTAATGGCTTGCTTGCTCAAATGCTTAGTGATATTGCTCCAAAACCCTCAACCACTTTCTCCATCCAAATATGTCGAAACCCTAAACTCTAACTTGGTCCCACTGATATTTCCTACCCGGAGCCACCGAGTTCATATGACATAGCCACAGCCAGAAACCCTAACAGTCCGGTCTCATCAATACGGGTCTCGATCACATCGAGATGGCCTTGCCAACTCTCTGTTATCTGGTGCATGTATATTGGTCTAACCGAGTTATGCAATCGGTATCACCGAGATGGCTTGACCAACTCGATGTTGCCTTATTGCTTCACTTCGGCCTCGTCGAGTTGATGCAATTGGTGCCGCCGAGATGCCGTTTTCCCTAAGCCCTAACACATCGGTCCCACCGAGTTGTTCTAGTCAATCCCACCAGAGATTCCTAACATTGACCTTTTTGAATTGTTCGGTGCCGCCAAGTTTAACCATCCGGTCCCAGCGAGATGAGTCAAATGTCTTTGACGGTAGGATTTTGTGTGGAGGCTATATATACCCATCCACCCCCTTCTCCATTTGTGAGAGAGCCATCAGAACGTGCCTACACTTCCACCATAGATTTTCTGAGAGAGAACCACCTACTCATGTGTTGAGATCCAATCCTACCACAAGAATCTTGATTTCTAGCCTTCCCCAAGTTGCTTTCCACTCAAATCATATTTCCACCATAGCCTAATCTGAGTGAGAGAGAGTTGAGTGTTGGGGAGAATATCATCTAAAGCACAAGAGCAAGGAGTTCATTATCAACACACCATCTATTACCTTTTGGAGAGTGGTGTCTCCTAAATTGGTTAGGTGTCACTTGGGACCCTCCGTCAAGATGTGGATTTGAACCAAGAAGTTTGTAAGGGTAAGGAGATTGTATACTTCGTGAAGATCTACCCTAGTGAGTTAAGTCCTTCGTGGGAGATGGCCATAGTGGGATAGACAAGGTTGATTCTTCGTGGACCCTTCGTGGGTGGAGCCCTCCATGGACTCGCGTAGCTGTTACCCATAGTGGGTTCAAGTTTCCATCAACATGGACGTACGATAGCACCACCTACCAGAACCACGCCAAAAATCTCCATATCTCCATTGCGTTTGCAAACTCCAATCCCATCCCTTTACTTTCTTGAAAATTGCATGCTTTACTATTTTGGTTGCATATACTCTTGTCATGCTTGCTTGAATTGTATTGTAAAAGCTTTAACTTGTGTTAAACTCAACCTTAACTTGAAATTAAAAACTTCCACTTTTGCTTGTTAAGGGTCTAATCAACCCCTCCTCTAGACCCCTCTTATCGATCCTCTCACATAGGTTTGTGGTAAACTACTCATGCATCATCGGAGGGGCAGCAAGGATGATGAAGAACCCCTCCATGATCATTGCCCCCTCTAGTAGAGTGCTGGAAAAGGCCTCTAGATGATCTCGTGGTTCTGGAACTTGTGTCGGCGAAAAAAGTATTTCATTGACTCCACTAGGGTTTTTGGGATTTTAGAGTATTTATAGAGGTGGAGGTAGGTCAAGGTGGTGCTCGTGGGCCCCTCTACCCACATGGGTGCCAGAGGCCCTTGGCATGCCCTGGTGCCTAGTGGGCCCCACGAGCGTCTTCTTGTGTACTCTAGAAGCTTCCAGGGTCTCTTATCACCAGAATTTTTTTCCAAAAAGTTTCGTGGCAATTGGACTTTGTCTGGTATTGATATTATGCGAAGTAAAAACCAAGCAAAAAACAGCAACTAGCACTGGGCAATAGGTTAATAGGTTAGTCTCAAAAAATGATATAAAGTTTCTAGTAAATGTATATAAAATATCCCATATTGATACTTTAATAGCTTGGAACAATAAAAAATTATAGATACATTGGAGACGTATCACAGTCCAGGCCCATGGTTACCTAGCCAGTGGGCTCTTGGGTGGCCCTGGAGGGATTTGGTTATATGTGGGAGCTAGAGGGGTGGTGTGTAGGTGCTAAGTGTGGCTGCAGTTGGGTCCCAGCACAAGTGAGTTGCTAGCTCGTTGTTCTAGAAGTTTCTATCATCAAGGTGTTTGTGTTGTGTTGAGAGAGGAGGAAGTGAGGTTTACGGCTGATTTTTGGGTGAGTGTTGTTAGTCCCTAGGGTGATCATCCTCACCAAGTTTGAGTCATGATAGATCAAGCATTAGGGTACTTTCTATTCAACCTAGGGTTTGGGTTAGAAATGCATTTGAGGAAGAGGGGCTCAAATGGGAAAGTGTCAGGGGGTCTTGAGTTCATTTCTGGTTGTCTAAGGGTGAATAGAATTTATGAGAATTGTTTGGGAATTTTCAGAAGGGTGTAGGAGGGGTTTGCTTCACAATTCAAAGCATCTTGCTATTATTCTTTGTTTGAAAAAGAAAATAAATTTCACCAAGAAAATACCAAGTTAGAGGGAGGGCTTGGTTAATGAGTTAAACATTGGAGGAGGTTGGGTGATGACTAATTTATTTAGGTGGTTTAGTTTGTTATTAGAAAAGCTCAAAGGTAGAAAGACAACTGAAAATTCAAATGCAGAAACTAGAAAAAGAAAAGGGAGTAAAAGTCAGGGTGTTACAAACCTATCCCCCTTAAGATGAATCTCGTCCTCGAGATTCACGTTCTTTAGGAATAACTGGGTACTTTGCCTGTAGATATTCTCTGACGTCCCAAGTGGTCTCATCGACCAAGTGGTTGGTCCATACTACTTGGCAAAGTCTTCCTTCGTCGGGGTGGGGGCTATCCTTCTCTGCTATTACTCCCACGGGATCCTTGATGTAAGTTAGATTGGGACTTAAGAGTGCAGTTCCAGTCTTTCTCCTTTCCTCCAGTAACTTGGTCATTCTCTTGAGTCTGGAGGAGTGGAACATGTTGTGGATGTGCTCTATTTCAGTTGGAAGTTGCACCTGATGCGCACTCTTGCCGAACCGGCCGGTTATTTAGAAAGTTCCTAGGTACCGACATGTCAGCTTCTTCTACCTAGGTCGTTGGTTTGTGTTCCTTACTGGTGTTACTTTGAGTAGTACTTCATCTCTGATTGCAAACTATGTTCCTCTCTGAGTGTGTCCATTGGCATCTGCCTGGCGGTGTTGTGCGGCTTGGGGGTGGTTGTGTATAAATTGTACCTCTCCTTCTCTGCTAGGGCTCATAGTGGTGCCGAAAATACCGATGTCCTTTACTTGGGACCACTTCCATGGAGCTGGGTAGTCTTAGGTGAGTAATGCTTCTAATGTCGATGTCTTGAGGCTGGGAACATGGTCGTTGTTGTATTTGAATTATGCGTAAGGCAAACATTCCTCCCATTGGTTGTTGAAGGTGTGGGTGCATGCTTTGAGAATGTATTCCAATACTAGCCAAGTGCTCTTGACTTATACAATTGTTGTCACCGCTTAAAAACTATAAGACCAATAGAGTAAACATGTTGGATGAGTGGAAATGTACATCTGGTTGAACATTATGGGGGTGCATTGCATTGGCTAGATGATGATACAAATTTGCTAGTGAAAAAACATCCAGTGAAGTGAAATAGTTTCTTTACGGGCTAAGCTATCATAGGAAAATGTGAAATAGAAGATTGACAGGCTAAAACAGGGAGATTATTTAGTAACTCGGATGGTTTGACTCTCCAGTTGTGATAGTACATTCGTTTTCTTTCATTTACTCTAAAATCTTCAAATAGCTACTCCCAAGTAGGAAGCCGGCCATGAAGAAGCTAGTCTCATGCTTATAAGTGTTGGAAGTACCCTATGGTAGGACGTCAAAGTCAGCTGTAGGTTCCCTTCTTGTGGCATTTTCTTGAGCTCTAATGAGTAAACATGAAGAAAATCACACAAATGACACCATAATCAGCGAACAGGGGCTTATGCTTATATAATCTTATGCCATACAAAAATAATGTGTTCTGATTATTGTTTAAACGTTCTCTATGGCTCGAAATATTTGAGCCGAAAATGTTGGGAGTCGTTGCATGGAATACAAAAAAATTCTATGCACATGCAATGATCTACCCTTGGAGATGCATAGCAACGAGGGGGAGAGTGTGTCTATGTACCCTCGTAGACCGTAAGCGGAAGCGTTTAACGATGCGGTTTGATGTGGTCGAACTTCCTCACGCTTCAACCGATCAAGTATCAAACGCATGACACCTCTGTGTTCTGCACATGTTCAGCTCAGTGACGTCTCTCTCCTTCTTGATCCAGCAAGACATCGAGGTAGTAGATGAGTTCCATCAGCACGATAGCATGGTGACGGTGATGGTGAAGTGATCGCCGTAGGGCTTCCCCTAAGCACTACGAAAATATGAGCGGGGGAGTAAACGGTGGAGGGGGCGCCGCACACAGCTAGGAAATTGTCTGGTTTGTGGTAGGTGCCCCCTCCTCATATATATAGGTGGGAGGGATAGAGGAGAGGCCAAGGGGTGCCCCAAGTTGGTCCGAATCCTACTTGGGCTCCTGCCCATGGCTGCCCCCCTGCCGAGGAAAGAGGGGGGATAGGGAAGGAAGTGGGAATCCCAATCCACAATTTCCTTTCCCTTCCCCCTTTCCTTATCCTCCTAGGTTGGCCCATATGGGGGAACACTAGCCCCTTGTGCCTGGTGTGTTTCCCCTCTTGGCCCATAAGGCCCATATATTTTGCCTGGGGTGCCCGGAACCCCTTCCGGTGACCCGATAAGTACTCGGTAACCCCTGAGACACTTCTGGTTTCCAAATACCATCGTCCTATATATCAATCTTTACCTCTTGACCATTTCAAGACACCTCATCATTTTTGTGATCTCATCTGGGACTCCGAACAACATTCGGTCACCAAATCACATAACTCAAATAATACTATATCGTCATCGAACGTTAAGCGTGCGGACCCTACGGGTTCGAGAACTATGTAGACATGACCGAGACACCTCTACGGTCAATAACAAATAGCAGAACCTGGATGCCCATATTGGCTCCTACATACTCTACGAATATCTTTATCGATCAAACTGTTATGACAACATATGTAATTCCCTTTATCCATCGGTATGTTACTTGCCCGAGATTCGATCGTTGGTATCTTCATACCTAGTTCAATCTCGTTACCAGCAAGTCTCTTTACTCGTTCCATAATACATCATCTCGTGACTAACTCCTTAGTTGTTTGCTTGCAAGTTTGTGATGTGTATTACCGAGAGGGCCCAAAGATACCTCTCCGATACTCAGAGTGACAAATCCTAATCTCGACCTATGCCAACTCAACAAACACCTTCGGATATACCTGTAGAGCATCTTTATAATCACCTGGTGACGTTTGATAGCACACAAGTAATTCCTCCGGTATCCGGGAGTTACATAATCTCATAGTAGAAGGAATATGTATTTGACATGAAGAAAGCAATAGCAATAAAACTGAACGATCATTATGCTAAGCTAACGGATGGGTCTTGTCCATCACATGATTCTCCTAATGATGTTATCCCATTATCAAATGACAACTCATGTCCATGGTTAGGAAACCTTAACCATCTTTGATCAATGAGCTAGTCAAGTAGAGGCTCACTAGGGACATGGTGTTCGTTTATGTATTCACACATGTATTTAGGTTTCCGATCAATACGATTCTAGCATGAATAATAAACCTTTATCATGAATAAGGAAATATAAAATAACAACTTTATTATTGCCTGTAGGGCATATTTCCTTCAAAAAGATATTAAGCCATGGTATTTTAAGACTTATTGAACCAAAACATCAAATTTACCTTAAATACAAGTTCAAAATAAATAGGGAGTTAGGTCCAATTATAGTGTTGCGATAAAGAGAGCTTATGTCATCTAAAAATATTGTCGATCGCTTCCAACCACTAAGAGATAAAAGAAGAGAAATTAATAATTAAACTCACAAACATTGAAACAAATCTTTATCCAATGCAATCTAACACCGAAAAGAGTTATTTCTTAAAAAAACAAATTTTCTTGACCGCCAAATTAAATAGCTGCCAAAGAACCAACTTTATGTTAATCCAAATTTTGCTTTAACCCACATAAAGAGAATATTTTTGGCCCTGAAACTTATTGATTGACTTGCTAACAATGGTGTTTAATAGCAAATGAATCAAGGGCTAGTACTAGAATATATTCGTTTCACGTAAGAAAAGGGGACACACACAAAAATTGCCACAACATTGCTCAGATGGACAAAAATGCAAGCTTTGTTCTTTCCACATTAGATGATGATCTATATAACCATTTCTTCCCAATGGATACACATGGCAAAGACATCATATGAAAAAAGTTGGAAATTGTCAAACATACATGCCTACTAACTATAGGACATTGCTACAAAAACTTATGAACTGAAGCATATGTTTGCTTGATCAATCCAAGAAGATCAATCTTTGAAGTGAAAATGCTTGGTTTACAACATGTGGAAGGAGGGATTGAGAAACTTACAGGGAGAGTCAAAAGAATGTGTTGGTACACCCTTAAGAAATAGAATTGTTATTGGATCACCGATAACTTGAAAACAATTCATCTATACATTTAAAATCTGGGAAATAAATTGTGTTATTTATATTATTACATAAGATACATCTTTGCATACCCAGTTCTTTTGCATGGCGGAAACATCAAGAATTAAAATTAGAAAAATGATAACTAGAACTAATTATTGTTGGAAATATGCCCTAGAGGCAATAACAAATTGGTTATTATCATATTTCCCGTTCATGATAAATGTTTACTATTCATGCTAAAATTGTATTGACTAGAAACTTAAATACATGTGTGAATATGTAAACTACACCGTGTCCCTAGTAAGCCTCTACTAGACTAGCTTGTTGATCAAATATGGTTATATTCCTGACCATAGACATGAGTTGTCATTTAATAACGGGATCACATCATTTGGAGAATGATGTGATGGACAGACCCAACCGTAAGCTTAGCATCATATTGTTTAGTTATTTGCTATAGCTTTCTTCATGTCAAGTATGTGTTCCTTTGACCATGAGATCATGCTACTCCCAGATACCGGAGGAATGCCTTGTGTGCTATCAAACGTCACTTCATAATTGGGTGATCATAAAGATGCTCTATAGGTATCTCCAAATGTGTCTGTTGGTTTGCATGGATCGAGACTAGGATTTGTCACTTCGTGTGACAGAGAGATATCTTTGGGCCCTCTCGGTAATACAACATCATAAGAAGCTTCATGTGACTAATAGGTTTAGTCATGGGATCTTGTATTACGGGATGAGTAACGAGACTTTCCAATAACGAGATTGAACTACGTATGGAGATACCGACGATCGAATCTCGGGCTAGTAACATATCGCTGGACAAAGGGAATTGCATAAGGGATTAACTGAATCCTCGACATCGTGGTTCAACCGATAAAAGATCTTCGTGGAATATGTAGAAACCAATGTGGGAATCTAGGTTCCGCTATTGGTTATTTGCTAAAGAGGTGTCTCGGTCATGTCTGCATGTTCCCGAACCCGTAGGGTCACATGCTTAATGTTTGATAGCACTAGCGTAGTATTGAGATATTAATAGCAGAAAGTCCGAAGGTTGTTCAGAGTCCTGGATGAGACCACAGACGTCATGAGGAGCTCCAGAATGGTCTAGAGGTAAAGATTTATATATGGGAAGTCATATTTTGGGTTCCGGAAAAAGGTCAGGTTTTTCGGCATTGTACTGGGAAGCTTCCAAAAGGTTCCGGAGGATTCCGAAGGGGTCCGAAAGTCCATGGATGGTTCCACAACATCCCAAGGGCCACCTTGGTATGTATGGTGGCCTCCTAGCCCTGCTAGGCTAGGCGCACCAACCCCTTGGGCCCATATGGGAAGAGTCCCAAGTGGAGAAGGCACCTCTTCCTTGCCTTATGGGGGAGGGATTCCTCCTTGGCTGGCCAGCCCCTCCTTGGAGGAGGGGACAAGTTGTTTTGCTCCCCTCCCTCACCCTTTATATATTGGGGAGGCGTAGGGGGCATCCCACTTCCAGAATTGCCCATTACCTCTCCCAACTCCTCCCATATCCCTCTTGTACACGCTTGGCGAAGCTCTGCCGGAATTTTGCTGCTGCCACCACCACCATACCGAGGTGGTGGTTCTGATCTCATCTACCACCTCTCCCTCGCTTGCTGTATCAAGGAGAACGCCATCGAGTTGAATGTGTGCTAATCTCGAAGGTGTCATCCGTTCGGCACTAGATCGGACTGCATCGCGATTGGATCATGAAGAGTATGACTACATCAATCGCATTAAGACGCTAACACTTTCGGTCTACAAGATATGTAGACACACTCCCCTCTCATAGCTATTCATCTCCTAAATTGGATCATGGGTGTTTCATAGGAATTTTTTTTTATTTTCATGCAACGTTCCCCAAGAGTGGCATCATGAGCTAGGTCAATGCGTAGATGTATGTGCATGAGTAGAACCTAAAGAAATTGTGGGCGTTGATGTTCAGATTGCTTACCTCCCTTGTCTTATTGGGATTCGCCGGTATTGTGGGATGAAGTGACTCGGACCAACCTTACATGTCCTCGCACATGAGACCGGTTCCACCGACTAACACTACAAAAAAGACACATCCGTGACATTTTGGGCCGAACGAAATTTATTTCTGTCATGCTTATGACACTTGTAATTATGACAAAACCCGGTATCATCATAGATGTGGTGGGCTCCTACTTCTATGACAAAAATCATGACATAAAATGGGCTTTTTGTCCTAGGCGGGCTGGAGAGGCACCTGCATGACATTCTTTGGGCCGTCCATGACGGAGAAAATCATGGTAGAAGCAAGGGCGAGGAAAATATCGGGGAGTTCCCGGTTATGGTGGGTGGTTGAGGCCGAGTGATGCAGTGTAGTTTGCGCATTTATCTCGTATGCACGCCTGGTGCAAGCCGTGTCGCTATAACTGAACCCAAGCGATCTCTTGCTGCTACGTACTAAAGCCGATCGATCTATCCCTTTGCTCCTAACTGAACCCGACCAAGAGTCATACACTACTAACTGAACCTGATCGATCGTTACTGCTGCATGCTTACTGAAGCTGATCGAACCCTCGTGTGAGACGTAGATAGCCGGTTGGGTTGCCTCTGGATGTATAGTGCCCATTGCTGCTGCGCGCGTGATACGTAGAACGAGTCGAGACATGGTGTGAGTCGAGCCAGTTGGGTTGGCTATGGATGAACAGTTCCCAGTGGGGGGGGGGTTGGATGAACAGGACCCCAGCCGTGTGTATAGGCGGTTGCCCCTGGATGAACAGGACCCCAAGGTATATAGTACGCGGTTGCCGCTGGATCAATAGGAGCCCAAAAAGGCCGCCACATACCCCAGCTGGTTGGGGGTCGATGAACAGGACCCCATGGAGGCTGGTTGAACTGAAGCCGGTGGAGGCTGGATGAATAGTAGCCCTTGGATGAACAGTGTCTGGTGGGGGCTGGAGACTGTGGATGAACAGTAGCAGGTGGAGGCTGGAGGAAGTCGATGGTGGATGAACAGTAGCCCGTGAAGTCCTATTTTTCGGTACGCCACACCCCTCCCGATGAACAGGACCCCCGTTTCGACCGTAGGAGGTCGAAGAGAAGTCTTATTCCTCCGTTTTGTGGTACGCCACACCCCTCCCGATCAACAGGACCCCGTTTCGATCGTAGGAGCTCGAACAAAAGTCCGTTTCCACCGTTTTGTGATACGCCAGACCCTTCCTGATGAACAGGACCTCGTTTCTACTGTACGGGGTCGAACAGAAGGACCGTTTCCTCCATTCCGCCGTACGCCAGACCTCGTTTCGGCTGTTCCGTCCAATCCGGTTGGCTCCCGATGAACATCGCGCGTTCTGACCCACTGGCTTTGATCCCGATGAACATGACGCATTTCGACCTATTCACTTGGCTCTCGATGAAGACGACGCTGTTTCCTGCGTTCCGACCCAGCTGGTTAGTTGTCGATGAATAGGACGACCTCCTGCCTCTCGATGTACATGAGCCCTGGCCGTACCTATGCGTGAGTACGTGTTCGAGACCCTGCCCTTATGTACATACGTAGCCGTATTTAATTTCTTGCAGCGTGGTTGTACGTATGTGTACTCGATATATATAGACGGACTGCATGACATGCTACGTCCGTGCCTCTACTATGACACGTGCATCTCCTTACTCAGACACGGTTCATCGCTACAGAGAGACCGATCGACCAGTATGTACGTACACGATCGTGACCAGAGAGATAACCGACGTACGATTCTACCCGGTGGGTCCCAGCTGTTAGGGAGGATAAGGAGGCACTTCCTTCCGTGCGAAGATATAACTGGTGGGTCCTAGCTGTCACAGGGAAGAATCATTTTTTGCCCATAATACGGGCGCACTTCCTTGCGTACGAAGATGTAGCTAGTGGGTCCCAGCTGTCAAGGGGGAAATGTTTTTTTCAAGGCCCTTCCGGTAGGTCCTGCTGTTAGGTGGAGGAATCATTATTTTGCGCGTAATAAGGAGGCACTTCCTTGCTATGGCCGTGGGCCCAGATGTCAGCCTCTCCATGTACAGTCCTCTTCCGATGGAAGGCGTTCCTTGACCACGTTGACCACGCCGCGCCGAGAGCACCAAGGCAGTGGACGACGGCGAGGCCTAAGATGGGAACAATCTAGAGTCATGGAACATCGGGCACTGGAGTCCCTGGCGGAGGGCAGTACGAGGGACTGGTTCGACTGTCGGGTGAGTCTACCTTTGCCGGAGAATAAGAGAAGGTTCGGGTGAGTATAGGTATGACCTAGCCACCGTTGGGAGTAGAGTGGGGCGGCGAGGCCTGCGCGGCAGCACAACCGACCACGGGAGGCAGATGCAGGTGCTGCAGCTGGCGATGGTTTTGGCGGCTGGAGCGAGAGTAACTAGATCAAAGATTGAAGAAGCAGGATCACCGTTGGATGTCAATCCAACGACTACATATGTCAGAATAATTTGTTGACTCTTTGTTTTAGACCATTAAATCGTTTTGTTCACTAAATGGACAACACCTTGTGCATGCTTCGTCTAATGGGCCAACAAAGTCAGCTTCGAAAGCTGTGGTGGAATGTGGCCCATTTATTTAGGTTTTACAGCCCATTTCATTTTGTTTGCCAATACGTCTATTTCCTGGGCTTTGACTCAAAAAATAATCTATTTCCTGGGCTGGTTAAAAAAAATAATAGCCTATTTACTATTTATGATAATTGTTTCTCAAAAAAATACTATTTATGATAATTTAAAGCGCATTTGATTATTTATTCGAATACACTTATTTACTAAGCTGGGTCAAAAATAATATTGCATACATGCAGCGCATTTACCATTTCTAATAATTTACAAGCCAATTGATTTTAGTAGAAATGGACCCATTTTCTAGGATGGGTGAAAAAACAATGATGGTCTAGACTGAGCATTTCATATGAAAATAATATTGAGATACAAATATTATTAAAAAATTAAGTTAGGCCTGGTAATCTTATTATATAAAAAATGAACTCGGTTGTGCATTTTATAAAAATAAAGGTAGGCTAGGCTGCGCTTATTTTAGGATATTTTGTACAACTGTTGGCCCAGTTGCATTACTGATGTTCAGAAAAAAGGCATGTGTAGTACAGAACAACTTTACATGGCTACTCAGCCCACATTGAACGACGCCGGAAAGGCCCAAACAAGGCTTCTGTACAACTTTTGAAGTCAATGAGGTCAATTAATAACTTAAGAAAAAAGTTAGAGTATATAGGAACCTAATTAAAATTTGTCACGAGCGAAGAAATAAGTCAACGGGTCCCACTTGTGTTTGTGTGAGAGAGAGAGAGACCCATCGGTCGATGCTCGTAAATACATCTTTCAGCCATGTGCATTGCTGATGCTCAGTAAAAACTTATATAGTTGACACAAACATATAGAACATCATAGCACACTGAACTTGCATACAAAAATTTCACGCAGGCGACACAATCAGGATAGAAGCAGTGGATCGCTACGGGTAGGGCTATTTGAAACCAACGAACTCGAACATAACGGTTCATCGTATTTATCAATGACAGGGAAATATATTGAATCATGTGTAAAGAAAACAGACAGACAATACAATAAGTTCTGCTAGCACATTAAGTTGACGTACAACCCTTTCTAAAAAAAGTTCAGGTACAAAAATAGAACATGCCACAATCAAATGTACTGGCACATCATTGCTTCACACCGATAGCTCAGACTTAACTAGTATCCAACAAGATTCAGTTGTTACCTCAAATTAGAGCACATCTAGTCAGTCAGCCCTGCCTCTTCTCCCAAAGAAGCAGTGATCGCCGCCGCGCGATGGAGTAGGCCTTGTGCCATCCATCGTTCTGAGTAACACGGGAAAAGTTTGACGTTGACTCCTGTAGTGGACATCATCGACGGACCCTGGCACCAGCGTCTGTGGAAGGACTTTGATTGATGGATTGACCACTTCTTCAACATGCATGGACACTCGATACAGGTGCATCCCTAACGTGGTATGCAGCGGCCTTGGTGGCGACGAATAGTGCAACCCTGGTTCCTGCACCAGTATCTCAACACCAATCACCTTCGATATGGTGGACGGCTTCTTCATCCATGCCATAACCGTCAGAGCCCAGTTGTCTGTAGGAACAAACATACTTATGAGCTCACCTCCAAGGTCGTTGACAAGCTCATTCATGGACTCATTGTTCCAAGCACATCGAGGCATGCCGTGGAAGGTAAGCTTTGTTAAAAACTCAAGCTCAGAGGGCACCGAGCCCCATCCTGGGTGCCACGGATCAAAGCTCACTAGTGCGCCATCGCAGAACAAACGCCGGGAAGATTCAAACAAAGTACTACAGTCAAAAGTTGCCCGGAACCTGACGAAGAAATCAACTGGTGGTGGACAGACTTCGACAGGCAAGTCACCTATTTGGATGTCGCGCGCAATGCCAAGAGCTTTGACAAGGTCATCTGGCGAGACAGGAGGCCGGTCGCCGTTCATGGTTACCATCAGCAGTTTGCCCGCAAACTAGTCATCAAGCACCGCCATGCCACTGTTGAGCGACAACCCGTAGCGCCCGAAGGCAGGACGGACCTCGGGATCTTCGGCTCGGTGATCCATGTTGACCGGCGACATGAGAGCACTACAAAAAAATACACTTCCGTGATGATACGTGTTTGTTACAGTAGGTCACGTTTTCTGTCATGCATGTACATACATGACAAATTTATGACAGAATCAAGATAGTCATACCTGTGTTGTCGTAGAAGTGTTCCATGACATTACCAAAATTATCATCATGGAAGTGTCCACTTACATGGCGATAAATCGCGCGTGACAGAAGTGCTTTCGTCAAGGGTGACCGACACGTGGCATCCACCGTAACGGAACACCGTTAAGCTATCGGGTCCGGTTTTGGATCCGATAACCCGTTAACATCCCCGACCAATGGGGATTTTCCACGTGTAAAATCATCATTGGCTGGAAGAAACACGTGTCGGCTCACCGTTGGGACAGATGTCATCCACTCATTGGACCCAAAGCGCCTATGATACGTCGACACGTGGCACGGCCCAACAGAGGCCCATTCCTATGAAAAGGCCGGCCCGTTTGACTTGGTCAAAAGGTGGCGGGCCGGCCCACGGCAAGCCTGTTAACGGCGTGTTCGCATATAGCCCATTTACAGCCCGCTAACCCAGGGCCCGTTTACGGCCTATCCGAATTAGGCCCAGTAGCGTCATCTGGGCCGTCCAATATAATTCCAGCCGTTTTAACTTCCGGCCCATGTATGGCCCATGACGTCTTTTGGCCCATATGAGGCCCTTAGTAACCCTCGGCCCATTAACGGCCCGTGGTAAAACTGGCCCGTAATGAACAGTGTATCACTTTATACCCATTAATGGCCCATTATTCCGTTGGGCCGTTTCCAGCCCATGTTATCTTTCGGCCTTCTCAGGGCCCATTTATTCTTGGGCTCATTTCCATCATTCGTTTACTTTCGGCCCGTTACTGTCATTTTCTGCTTGTGGGCTAAATACACCCCTGGTTACAGTCGGCCTGTTCATGGCCCGTTAATACATTGGGCCGTTTTCATAGCATCATCTAATATAGCCTATTAACGATGGCCCGTTATGGTCGGCCATGAACGGACGATTTCAACTCTAGCCCATTTACGGCCATAATGTGGTCTGTTATTGGCCCATGTTTTGGCCAACCGATCATACGGCCCGTAGAAGGCCCATTGATGATACGGCCCGTAGAAGGGCCATTGTGTCTATGCCCCGTAGAAGGCCCATTGTTTCTACGGCCCTTAGAAGGCCCATTATTTCTATGGCCCGTAGGAGGCCCATGTTAACTACAGTAAATATGTAGCCCATTGTTAATGTGGCCTAGTTTTAAAAAATAGGTTATTGCGGCCACTAGCAAACCGCGGAAAAAAACTACAGTGACTACAAGAAAACAAATAAACAAGACAACGGAAATAAATAAGCAAGCAACTTACGCTAGGCTATCACGGCTATTACACATATTACATCCACTGGGCATCAAAGTTCGCCACAAGTGCAAATATAGGGAACAAAGCAGCATATAAACGCCGCAGCAAAACAAGTCCAGAACTGAAACCACTTCAGAAGAGCTCAAGAAACAATATCCTGGGTACCCATAATGCTGGCAAGATGCTTAGCAAGCTTATTAACTTTCTCTTGTTTGGCGCTTAAATCCTCCAGCACTTGCTGTTGCACCAGAAAGTATGCATCTGAATTCTGCAGGGACTTCCTCAGTCCTTCGGCTTCCTGTCGCATAACATCTGATCGATGTCTTTCAACTTGAAGTTGAGACTCAAGAAGCCGAACTGATTCAGGCAGCGAGTTCGAAGAGCTGGTGCCAGCAGTAGTAGCCAGTAACTCGAACACTACATCAAGACAGGACTTTGGGGTTGTCTCAGTGTCTTCAATATAGTTTTTATCAGCTTTCTTGGAGAACAACAGGGATGTCTCACTATCTTGAACCTGATCTGCATTACTTCCTTTACCATTGCATAACGGGGTACTCTTCTCCAATATTTTATCCGCGTTCTAAAGGAGAAACAAACAAACACATCACAGGTTTACAATGTAGTATATGAAACTCATTTTGGTAAACCAGTTCAGTAGTAAGGTGGACAGGATAACAGCATGAAACAAACATATATCTATGTAGTATGGTCACTGTATGGTCTATATCATTCTAGTTTATGTTGCCAAATCAAGATAGATACAGTTCGAATCATATCTATTTAAGACAAAGCAGCATAGACAGAATATAAGTGTGGGAAACTACACAGCAATAACAACACTTGTAATGTGCATGGCATGAGAACATAACTGTTTATTCAATTGAAACTGAAATCAACATAGAGCAAGTTACAACAGCAAACACGTTAAAGAAACAGGTTTAAAACATACCTGTTGCGCCATTGGAGTTTCAATTGCATCCTTCAAATTTGAAATTAGTTGGTATGAGTAAATACAGTGATGCAAGAGCAAAGTAGTATGAACCATAGCTACGGAACCTGACCTGAGAACAATTCTTCTTCTGCTTTAAGCGTTGACTTGGGGTTCGGAGTGGTGGTCCTCGTGCTTTGGGCACTGTAGTTGCCTTACTAACTGCTCGTGTTTGGGTGCTCTATGGTGGAGACGGTGCTGTGTCAACGGGAACTGGGTTACTATCTGCTGGGGTTGGGGTTAGAAGGGTGTAGCTGGTTCTCTGTCCAACTGGGTAGGGGTACAATCTGCGTGAGTCTGGGTTATGTGTGGTGGGGCTGGTTCTTGGGCAAGTACAACCGTGGTTCTATCTCCATCGACAGGTAGCACGATCTTTTCTGAAGACCGTGTTTTTACTCCCACAGATACTGCCATCACCCCCTCCAATTGAAATGGCTGATAAACAAGAAAAGTAATTGAATGTACAGACATTGTAAGATAGACAGGTGCAATGGATAGTAGGGAAGAAAACAGGGCATGAAATAATTCACATTTATGTTGTCTAACCAAACAGAATAGCAGGACATAATTTCAAATATATGATGGCTAATTAAACAGGATAGCATGACACAATTTCACATGTATGATGGCTAACTAAACAGGATAGAATGACACACTTCAAAATATGATGACTATGTAAACAGGATGACATGATATAACTATACGATGTGTCTATTAAAGTGGTTGGCATGCCATAAATCACAAACATGCCGTCGATGGAAACATGATGGCATGATATAATTCACGGATAGAATGACATAATTCAAAATATGATGACTATGTGAACAGGATGAGATGATATAACTATATTATGTCTTTAGAAAATGGGTTGGCATGCCATAATTCAGATACATGCTGTCTATGTAAACATCATGGCATGATATAATTCAAATATATGATTTATATACTAAGGAAGTGAGCAGAGGGCAATCGCATATATGATGTGTCAACTAAGGAGATGGCATTCAATATCGTGTATATGATGTAAAAACTAAGCATTGCAATACAACATATGCATGATATGAGTAATATAACCCTGCCAAGTTTGAGCATACACCTCAGGGGGATAATAGGACTGGTCATCTGCCTCTGAATCCTCCTCTGAAGAGCTATCTGTAACCAGCAACATATCTGCTTCACCAGGTAGCATTGTCTGCTCTGAAGACCTTGTTTTCACTCCAGATTTCTCCATCACCAATTCAAATGGCTGATGCACAGGAAGAGCAGTTGAATATACAAACATTTGTCGACAAAAGCAATGAGAAATACAAAAAAGGACGGCATGATATAACTCACATATATGACGCTTGGCTAAACAACATGGCATTGCATTATTCACATATATAATGCCTTGCAACAAGATAGCATTGCATAATTCACATATATAATGTCTTGCAAAAAGATGGCATTGCATAATTCACATATATGGTAATTAGACACTAAACAGGTGGCATTCACACAAATCATGTCTAAACTAAGCAAATGACATAGCAATGCAAGATACCATACGCACGATATGAGCAACATAACCCTGCCAAGTTAGAGCATGCACCTCGGGGGGGGATAGGACTGGTCATCTGTCTCTGAATCCTCCTCTGAGGAGCTATCTGTAACCAGCAAGACATGCGCTTCGTCAGATAGCATTGTCTGCTCTGAAGACCTTGTTTCCACTCCAGATTTTTCCATGACCGTGCCGAATGGCTGATGCACAGGAAGAGTAATTGAATGTACTAAAATTGTTGACAAATTTAACACGTAATAAAAAATGATGTCATGATATAATTCACATATAAGATGACTGGCTAACCAGGGTGGCATTGCAAAATTCACATATATGATGCCTGGCTAAACAAGATGGCATTGCATGATTCACATATACGATAAAGAAACTAAACAGATGGCATTGACACAAAGCATGTCTAAACTAAGCAGATGACATCTTTGATGTATACAGTAAGCAATGCAAGGCACCATATGCATGATATTACCAACATCAGCATGCCAAGTTAGAGCGAAGACCTCATGGGGTAAATAGGAGTGGTCTTCTGCTTCTGAATCCCCCTCAGAACAGTTATCTTCCTCTTGATTACGATCCGAAATGGGTGGAGGGGGGCTGCCTTTGCGCCCACCATGGAGCGACGTCTGCATGAAATTTTATTGCCACGCAAGGCTCGTCTCTTTTGCTCTACATGTTCAGTTCCATTGTGTACAATAACTGACATGCATAGGAATAAAACATAGTGAGATTATGTAAGGAGTGCATGCACAAATCCAGAGTGAAGGTAGCAAACTGTGGATAGACCCAAAACCAATGATAGCAGGCAGATAATAGCTTTAGTTAAAAAATACAGATAATGGCTCCTTTAATGTTTGTTTGCACCCAACATGAAACTCATAGTAGACACCCGAGATTAACCAGATAGTAGACAGATAGTACTGATTGCTGCCCCAATATGTACCCCACAACCATTTAAAAACTCAAGTTTCAGCATAAGTTTGGACCTGAGTCGGAGTCTAATAGGTGAACACGACGATAAAGTAGCATGTCATCATATTAAGCGATGCATAACATAAGCAGACACGGAAGAGTGCGACCTCTCTTGCGGACCCGTGTAGTCCTCAAGGTCATCTGCTCAGTTGATGATGGTAATGCAGTTGTCGTGGCTGCCGGCGGCGGGGAAGAAGATCTGAGGCGGCGAAGACAGTCTGGAGAGCGGATCCCTGCTGTGGTGAACCCTTCCGTCGTTGGAGCAGCTGAGCTGGGGTGGAACACAGCACCGCAGGAGCAGGACAAACCACACAAGGTTTTCTTTGACACATATCTGTAACAGAAGTAATTGTGTAAGGGCTTGTTTGAATTTGAGGATTCTAACAATGCAGGGATAGGAAATAGACAGGAATAGGATAGGAATGCACGTGCAAAACAGAGAATTTAAAAACATAGGATTTCTGCCAATCTGGGTGTTTGGTTCACAAGAATTGGAAGATCACATGATGCAAAGAAGCACGGTGAGATTAAGTCAAACCACAAGAAGTGTACAACCTCTTTGGCGAAGTCATGTCGTTCTCAGCGTGATTGGGTTGGCCGGTGAGGATGCTCCGGCTGACTTGGCTGTCGGAGGAGGGGAAGAAGATCTTAGGCATCTGGAGATGGAGCCCGAGGTACTGCTCCGCTGTGATGGAGGGTTTCATCATTGGAGCAGCTCCGGTGAGTTGTACGATGCCGAGGCTGAAGCGGGACAAGAGCGACAATGTTAACCTGAGTGGAATTCTACTAGCATCTCCAATAGATGACGTAAAATACATAACCACAAACTGCTAGATGTGTACATCAGCCGCTCATCTTTGAACTTAACTATCGAAACTGAATTTAACTGCCGAAACTGAACTTAACTGTCGAAACTGAATTTTGCTGTCGAAACTGAATTTTACTGTCGAAACTGAATGCACTAGAGGTGAGGCTACAAGTCAGTCGACTAACTTTTTCATCTCTGGTCAGTCGATTTTGCAGCCGTTGGATACGAAATCAAGGGCTTGCAGTTCATCTTCAACCTCGACCCCTTTGAGCCGCCAGCCACCACCGGCCAAACAACCGCCCCCCGCCGCCTGCGGCCGGCGGTGCACCGCCCCGCCCGCCCCGAAAACACTCCCCACCACTGGTCCGCCGCCTCGGCCATCCCTGTAGGCCCCCTCGTGCCTAGATTTTTCTCCGACGATCCCCACGCCACCGCCCCACCACCGCCGACGACCACCGGCCCCACCCTGAACCCTAAGATAGATAGTAGGGTACCTCTCCGGTGAGCCCCCCTCCCTGCTGCGGCTGGTTCTTCCTTAACTCCGGCGAGCCCCCCACCCCCTGAAAATCGACTGACCAAAAAGTCGTTTAAGTCGACTGAAGTGTAGCTAAATCGGAGCAGCATCGCAAGCAAGAGCAATAGCGAGAGAAGCAGCGCGAGCAAGAGCAAGAGCAAGAGCAGAGTAGGCAGGGGACCGAGAGCAAGAGCAGAGCAGCAACGCGAGCGAGAGCTAAAGCAGCAGCAGCTCCTACTGATGTGGACGTCGCTACCGAGGGAGCGACGCCATGGAGGAAGTGGCCGGCGACGCCGCCGTGGATGGAAGCATGCCATGGAGGAAGTGGCCGGCGACACCGCCGTGGATGGAGCCGCGTCGTGTCGGATCGGGACCGAGTGCCGGTAGCACCATGAGATCGAATCAAGAAGAAAATGCGGCGATTAGTGTACAACCTCTTTGGTGGCGCCGATTAGGCCGCAGCTTCATCTGAGGAAACGGTGATGATGATGCTCTTCCTGTGGTGCAGGCGAAGACGGCGGTGGAATGGAGGTGGCACGAAAGACAAGGGGAACATCGGGGCAGCTCCTTGGAGGTGGAGTACGGGGTGGCTGAACCGGCGGGACGACCAGATCGACGACGGATCCTCATCCGTTACGGTGGATGTGGGACGTCGAGGTGTTTCTGTGGACGACGTCGTCGGGGAAGAGGCTCCGGCTGGGTGGTGGACAGAGGAGGGTGTGGGGCTTCTCGGGTTTTGCTGGCCTCGGTGTACGAATGGGTGGGCAGATGGGATGGGAGTGGGGGAACCATGGCTTAGGGACGTGCTTGTCCGAAATGTGGGGTAAGTTACGAAAGTACCCCCACCGATTTGAGGCGGTTCTTTCGGTTCAGGGGTATCACGGGCATTTCGCGTGTCGGGATTTCACAGGAGGTGGGAGTTTTCGTGCGCGTTGTAATTTTGGAATAGCAAGGTGCGGGTTGAGATGGAGGGAGTTGTCGGAGCACAACGAGACAAAGATATATCTTAAATATTTCGGGCTAACAAGGCGCGGGTTGAAATTTCTGGACAAGCCTAACGTGTACTGTACCAAATCAATTCGCACTACAAATGTCATTCAAAACTTTGAATTCATGTTATGTTCAATTAAAATATTTCGCTACGTGTATAATGCATGCAACCTAGTACTCAAATGAACGTTTTAGTGCATTCCAAACGTATATACTACCGCTTCAATATGAACTAAATTTGAATTCGTTTCTCTATTTGAATAAGATCTACAATAATGATTGTTGTGAAGTCAAAGCATTTGAATTCGTTTCTCTGTTTTAATAAGATCTACAATCGTCATTATTGTCAAGTTAAACCATCGTTTGTGTATTATCTTCACAGCACACCACATGATTAGTCTCGAGTTACATATGAACTATGTGTACTATATGAACTCGAACTCGATTTTTTGAATCCACTTTATGTTGATTTCAAATCATAGTACATTTCAAGCTCTAGCTAGATCTTCACAAACTAAACCATGTCTCATATGTATAATGTGTTTATCACATTATGTATGGTGCCCGCCCCCTACGCCTACAAGTATTTAGATGTGAGTTGCAAATACCACACATTACCACAAATTCAAATAAAATGTGAGAATGTTCGATATATAGTATTGTTTAGATTGTTCGATATTTAGTTGTAAGCTGCAAACGCCACACATTATCACAAATTCAAATAAAATGTGAGATTGTTCGATGTATAGTATGGTTTAGATTGTTCGACATTTAGCTGTGAGTTGCAAACGCCATGCATTATCACATTATGGTATAACATGTGCAAAACCACAACACGCGTATCACCGCTATATTCATGCATGCATATGTTTAAAACACTATGATCTCCTATTCAAATATATGAATCCACTTTCATATCAAATTATGATCTTTGTTAGTCTCTTACACCCACACAATCCTCTAACCTTTGTAGCTACCACTAACTTTCTCTCGTGCATGCACACGCCCTCCTCGCCCTCCCCCTCCCTCAGCATTCTATCCATCACGCACATTCATTTTTTTCTTTAGGTCGTTCTCCCACAGTCTCCACAACTCCTTTCCGACACACACCGATCGATAAACCTCTCCAGCGATGTCTGCCTACAACATACACACGCACCTTCAATCTCCTCCTTTATGTGTCCTTGCCTCGTGTCTCTCATACGGTCCCACACACGTGTAAACTCTCGCCCCTCTTTTCATCGATCTCACAACCGCACACTCCTCCCCAATCTAGCTAGTAGCTAGGCCTCTCGCACCACCTCCTAGCTCCATTCTCTTTGTTTATCCGTCTTGCCGGGACTTATTTGCCTCTAACAAATGGACGTACACCGACCGATCTCCCGCTATACATATAGCTAGCTAGGTCCTTATAACTCGTTTTCCCCACGCGTCGATCGATCTACCTCATTAGTTATGTCTCTCCCTTCCTCCGACAAACAACAATTGATCTACCGATCTAGTTAGGTTTGCTTACCAAACACATGGTTCCCCTTCATCATCCATGGATGTGTCCTGACAGATCCATCACGCACAGGCACACATAGAAACACATCCCCACTCTTATTGATAATATTGCAGTTCCACCCTCAGTTTGTCTAGTAGGCCTCTCCCACCATCTTCGAGAAGCAACTCCATCACCCATCCAGCACTCTACCCCTCTCCCTCCCTCTCTCTCTCCTCTCTCTCTCTCTCTGTCCCATCCTATTTCCCGTCCTTTAGTTATGTATGGATGTCGACCGATCTCCCTCAAGACATAGCTGGGTCTCTCCTTCTCAACACATATACAAGTCGTTCTACCTCTATAGTTAGGCACCTGCCTACCCCTTCCCCACCCCCTTCCCCACACACACACCGATACATCAAGCACTGTAGTCATGTCTCCCTGCCACACACAAACTTGACCTGTGCCCTTTGACGTTCTGGTAGCTAGGTCAGTCGCCCTATATCTTTGACTTGCACACACACACAATTTCGATGGCTCTCTTCATCGATCTTCCACCCACCCACTTGATCCTCTCTTCGACTCTATCGATATCTATGACACCTCCCTCTCTTCTCGTGGATCGCCCGACCCTCTATATATGATATGGAGACGCCTCCATTTCACACACATTGCATGCAAAATTTTGTTTGAGATGTCATCGACACATATTCCCACAAATACATTCACGAAATCAACCTCCCCCCAAAACAAAAAACACTCACGAACGAACAAGACATTTGTCTAGGTTTGTATCTCTCACACACACCCACGTAGGTGGGGGCCGTGCATGAAGAGAAGAGGTGCACGCACGGCGCACGTACTCCCGTCCCTTTCCCAACTACACCCGCGCGGGTACATGGTGGAGCTCATTTCTGTACGAAAAGGCAGCCCACGTGGTAATTTGACACGTGTACTGGTTGTCCACTAGATGGAGGGAGGATCGTCTACCACGGGTGAACAAACAAATTGTGACTTGACACATTATGTTAAAAAAGAGGCAAACCATGTGGGGCCTACCTTAGAGGCAAGGCTCTATACACTAGAGTACTTTTGATGTGTCCCGTCAACTCGCAGAACAAGGAGAAACTGGCTTGTACACCATCTGCCCCGCCCACAGGCGCGGTGGCTCGCAGGATGAGGTGATGCTTGCCTACTACGCCTTAAGCCCGCTCCCTCGCCCACGCGCGCGGTGGCTCGCAGGACGAGGAGAAAATTTTACTAGTACTCCCTCCGTTTACTCCTCGTCCCTACCTTGGTTAGAGAGATTATCATAGTGTGGAACTCGCTTGCGGATGAAGGGAGCTCGAAGTCGATCCCCATGCCTGCTGTTGCAGCCACGGCCTGGAAGCCCACACACCCTGAGCTCTGTCGGGCACGGTGAGATGCAGCGAGAAGAAGTGGAGGAGCAGTGCCACGGAGGGGGAAATGCCCACCATGGCCTCGCACACGAAAGAGAAGACAGCAAGAAGGGTCACAGATTGAGGGTCGAGATGGAGCATGTGGATCTGATAGTGCTCGAGCACCGCATTGAAGAAGGCGGAGAAGGGAGGAAGCAGGCCAGCCCAGAGGGCGTCAATGAAGATCAGAACCTCGGTGACAGCCCGGGCCGTGCTGGGGCGAGACGCAGGCCAGGCCGGCGTCTCTCCCCACTCATTGAAGCCGGAGGCGAGCATGGGGCGCACCTTGCCCATGGCCTAGTCGTTGAGCACCCTAGGCCGGCCGAGCGTCGGCTCGAAGGATATGGGTGCAGTTGGCGAGGGCAGAGGTTTCTTCCCCTTATCGGCTTGCTTCGGCGCCATGATAGTGAATCTGGCAGAGCGCTGGTCGGATTAAGGAGGTGGAGCAGGGCGTCGAGAAAGCAGGGAGATTGGAAGATTGGAAGAGCCAAGCACGGAGAGGGAAGAATAACTATGCAAGAAGCGGGGCCGCATAGCTAGGCGGATTCAAAGGCAGCATGGGGAAGCAAAGACGCCCACGTCCAATCAACCGCCACGCGTCAACCGAGGCCGAAGGCTTTTGGGGCCCGCGACGCTTCGAGCTTGACCCTTGGCTTCGCCGCGATGCCAAGCCTGTGCCCACCTTCGGCCCGGGGATACTGTCGGCGTTCTGGGAACGGGGGTCCCCAGACTTGCCTGCCTGCAGCCCGCGGCGTGGCGGAGCCAGCAGGCCATACGACCCATCTTCACCAACAAAACATCCAAGACCCTCGCGAGGGGCCAAGCCTCGCGAGGCGGATGACATAAGACCTCCTCTGGAGTGGCCTAGCTAGACAAGATGGGTCTAGGGGAACGGCGACGACGAGATGCAGCCGCTGGACACGCTGTAGAGCTCTAATACGACAAGAGGGAGCGGTGCCAAGGCACAAATGGTACTCTGGACATGTCACAGCGCACAGAGTGCACACACTGTGATGCCATTAACACGTTCACCGTGTGCACTGGCATGTAGCGGGGGCAAGGGGCTTGAACATGTTGTCTAGTGGCAAGTCCTTCCCGGGGAGGTTAAAACTGGTGGTAGTTCAGTTAAAATCCTTTGGTTAACTGGTAATACACCTCTGAAGTTTACTGCAGTAAACTTGGTCGTGTACTGCTGATCAACAGGGAAGTGATTGGGAGCAATGGAGTTGTCTACGAGGTTTAGGGTAAGAAAGACTTTCTTCCTGGGAACTTTGAGAAGATTAAGACCAAGATTTAATGTAGTTGTTTAACAACCACATAAACTGGTCCAGAAGCAAAAACAGGAAGAAGCACTCACATGGTGAGGCTACTTGAGCTCAAATTTGCCAGGGCCTAATGATTTGATCATATAAAGATGCTGTAAAAGTTTCATACCACTTAGGCTCACCAAAATGGTACTTGCTTCACAATCATCCTCACTGACCAGAATCTTGCAATAATTCTAGAGAAATATTGGCTTTAAGAATTGATCCCAAAATTGATGGAGATAAGTTACTTGTGTAGGATAATGCTTTGGTAAATTTTCAGGCAAAATGAAGCAATATAAAATATACTTGCTTCACAACCTGGAAATATTGACAGAATCAAAGATTTGATGTTGTGCTCACATAAATCAAGGGATGGAGCTGAAATTTGGAGGAGTGTGATAATATAGGAACATGAAGGAGTGTGCCAAATTTCAACTCATTTGGAAACTCCTAAATAGTAGTTACTTCACAATGCCTTCTGTCTGACAGAAAGTTTGAAAAATTGCTAAGGAAGATTTACTAGGCAAATAAAGTTGAATTTTGGCTTGCGGCAATATTTGGACATAAGAGAATTCCCAAAAGATTTGGGAGCAATCAGGAAAGTATAGGTGACACTTCCTTCCAAAAGTGTCCCTCTGGATAGTGGGGAATTATTCTTGGGCTATGACAGGAAAGTTTGGGCATATTTGAGCAATTTATTATGCAAAGAAATTATGAGGATTATTTGGGAATTTTTGGATGGACAGAAATATGGGTTTCTTCACAACCTAGGGCATATGAGGTTATTCCTTTTTTAGAAAAAGGAATATTCCTAAGAAAAAAGAAATTAGGGTTTGGTCAAGTAGTGAAGTGACATGATCTTGGCAAGGTTTTGAGAATGATGAGCCACTTGGGAGGGGGGATGAAAATGATTTCCTAGGTGGCAAGGCCACATAACCACTACAAAAAGAAAAACAGAGCGAAAACCAATAATTTAAAAAGAAAAGAAAAGGGACAAAAACCAGGCTGTTACAACTCTTACCCCCTTAAATAAATCTCGTCCTCGAGATTTGGTTGCTCAGGGAACAAGTATCACTTGAGGACACCTTTTCCAGCTCGGGTATCCTTTTTCCTTTAGTTATTGTTCCCCCGAGAATTTCATATGATTTGATTATCTTTGCTCGGGGTGGTTTGCTTCACCTTTCCCCCAAATTCTGACAGGTTTTTTCTCACACACCAAATCCTTTTGCTAACATTGATTCTTTCATCCCTACGGTGCTATTCAAAGGATCTGAGCATAAATTTCCTTTTGTCATGAAAGCCTTAATACTTCTGTCATTGGGTTGCTTCAAATAAATGCAGGCCTTCTAGTTTCAATAAATGCTGAGAATTGATCATGGCAATCTTCTCACAGGATCTGACTGCTCATAGGTGGTACTGATTTTGATTTATTTCCTTGGCTCGAGCATGAGATATGTGACAAAGATCTGACTGCCTTTTGTCAGGAGCAATATAAAGGTGTATGGAGTTATAGTTGTGTCACACCTCAAATATTACATCTTGAGACTGGCCCAACAGGGGCTGATGGAAAAATGCTTTTCCTGACAGACTGACCATGGACTTGATTTCCTCGGTGAGTATACCGGGTCTGAGCTAATTCTTCGGCTTTTGATTTACCCATTTTGTTGGTATACGCAATTGGATTTTCCACACTAACCATTTTAAGTGGGTTAGCGGGATATGAAATCCTTGTATATCAGAGTAGGCTGCTGAGAGTATGCCTTTGTGGATCCATATGGAAATTAAGGCCTCCAACTGATTTGGGTATCCGGACCCTGATGGTCGTGCAAAAATCATCATATCTTTGTTGTCAGTCTCACCCTTTAATGGTCATGATTTTCTTTGTTTGGATACCTTACTGAAATAACATGGGCACACCTGTCCTTGATTCTTCGTATGACCAGGGACGTGATTAGTGCAATATTGTTTGCATTATTCCTTTGTGCCTGTTTTCTGACCTGAGTCCGCACATATATGACATATAACCAAGGTTTGTAGCTATACGGAGCTCATTGCTGAGTCCAATCATATAAGAAGGTGACAAGGTTTTAGGACATCTCGTTGTCAGTTGCGGGAATAGTGACCTTGATGACCATTGTCAAAACTGTTGCTTCTGTGATGTCATCTTTGGATCTTGTCAATCCTTGTATTATATGAAATGTATCTCTTCTTATATTTATTTGCATGATTCATGAGTTTGGGGGATACTTACTTTCCTTAGGTATATCTGTTGGATCCTTGTCGTACCTCGTATGAGTGACTGATATGGTTGGGGATACATGATCGCCATATATAAACATCATATGCAACCAAACACTTGATTCTAGAGGTAGGCATATGTTTTGACTGCATTGTACCTCTGACAAAATTATTTCAAATCTGATCCTTGACCTGCAGAGAAAAGCCATTCGTGTAGCTTGCCGAGGAAGGCTCGTTAGCTTCTGTTCGAAGCTTTTGCCTGGGTAGCTTGCAGAAGAAGCCTCGATAGCTTACACACGAAGCATGACATGAGTATTGTGCAGGAGAAGCCGGGTTTCCATACTTGAGAAGCTTCTCCTCGGGTTGCTTGTTGAGAAAGATTCATTTTCCATTTTCAGAAGCTTTTGCTGAGGTATCTTGCTGAGAAAGACCGGGTATTTTGGACCAGAAATTGTTCACATATCATGCTGAGGAAAATTGAGGAGCCTTGCATCATAAATTTCTTCCGATAACGTGTGGGAGAAGACTGATTTTCTTTAATCAAAGCTTCATACTAATATGCATACTGAAATCTACGCCCATAATATTCGGTGGCTCATTATTTGCATGAGAAAATTTGTTTGACTGTCTTCCTTGACATATCACATGCTGACTTTATTTCGTATGATAACATATTTCAAGAATCATGCATTGCTGAGCCAAAATTTTGTGTATGATCCATACCTTTGGCTGAAAATACACCGTTCGAGCTTGTACCTAACTTGTCTTGCTGCTGACTTGATCATCACTATTGTGAGGATTTGGTACTGATGGGGACTTGATTTATCAGTACTATTGTGAGGAGTGCACACTAAAGCAAAATTGGTTATCAGCCTCAAAATCATATATTCCCCATTTCACTACAGTCGGCTGAGAATTCCATTCTACTTAGCTGAGTTTCCAAATATTTGAACTCCTTGCTGATTCTTCGGATCCGGTGCCGGTTGATGAGCAACTCTTTATAGGGGAATAATGTAACACCGTGTCCCAAAAGAAAGAAGCAAAAGAAAACTCAAGCACACAACAACAATCAATTCACACACAATCAGTGTCACATATTACTGCTCGTCACACAATATGCATGCCTACTTAAGCACATAAATCTCGTAGAATCTCCGGTTCTACGATCTAGCATGCTGTGACGATGTGCACGAGGACGAAGAAATGTGCGGAAGAATTGGTGTAAACAGCGCTACACCAAGTGCTAGCTTAGCCAGGTAGCAACCTGGACTAGCTCGGAGGCGAGGACATACTTGGTAACCATGTAGCAGGACACAAATGTCGTTGCCACATTATTATCAAGCGGACAGAAAATATCCGTACTCATCCAAGAAATAAGGATTGCGGGGAAATTGAGTCTGCTGGCATTGCCCTTTCTTGATGACTAAGACCATTAAGGGTTGCCAACATGACAAGAAAAAGGACGATCCAGGGTAGAAGCATGCCTACCACCGAAACAAAATGGGGTTGAAGGAAGGAATTCAGCGTGATACCTGAGCACCATTTTTGCAAACAGTGTCAGGATCACTTGGCATCAATCCGCTAGGACAAAAATGACACCAAATACCGAAGGACAAGCAAGAAAAGAAAACTGGATAAATGCAAAGGCTGAGCTGTAGTGGATCCGAGCCGATGTCAGCTACACTCACCAGATAAATCGTTAGCAACAAATACTAGGGCTATATGCATGTTGTGCAACAAACAAATGCAGCAACCAAATGCAATAAATAAGCCAGACTCTACACTACCGATTTGTACCGCTTGCGTTGACTAGGGAGTCCTACAGCCAGACCTGCTCTGATACCAAGCGCTATGGCACCCTGGCTCAGAGAAATCGGAACGCCCCGTATTCCAGCCCAGAGATCAAGGAGAAGTCTCTGGATTACGACACTGCTTGACATAGAACAAATCAGCTCTTATTAGAAGAATAATAATACAAGGGTCTGATGTTACAAAGAAACACATTACCATGGCGACACTACGCCTGCGATACTACACTTTCTCTATGCTAGCAACGAAACAACTCGTAGTAGCAGAATACTTCTAGCAGCGGAACAATGACGGAGGTCGTGAACTCCACTCTGCAGGGACTCTGGCTGGGACATGATCTAGCGCGCACGCACGACAACCTCGACAAACAATCAAGCAATCATGGTATCACCTGCAATCTGGCATAACACGCCAGCTCAGTACACTGAATGTACTTGCAAGCTCACAACAACCATAAACATTAAGGCAAGACAATCACACAACATTTAACAGGTTAATTAAATTAAAAACTATTATGATGAAACAACTACTAAGCATGGTATGAAACTACTATCATACTGATAAGCCAACATCTCAAATCTCCATAACCATATCACTCTTGGCTAACCGGCCAAGTAATATACCATCTCGATCACCTCGTGATCAAAACCAAACGGTGATCGTTCATGGATCACAAACGGAACCACACTTGGTTCGACGAGTTACCTCATAACCAACGGTGATCTTTCCGGCGATCACTACCATGACCAACACTTGGTCTCCATCATCATCATCAACATCCTGCCAATTTGTACTGCTCAAAATATCAACATATAAATCACCTATAAGTCATTCTGTCATGTGAGTGTTGATCGAATGGTGTGACCAAGTACGAACCCATGCCCATGACCGAGGACGCGGCTATCGATAGTTTAAACAAACACACTCTGCAGAGGTAGCGCACTTTACACACACCACGGAACCCATGGCCTCGCACTCCCATTCGGGTGGACCAACAGCATTCCTACAAAACCGATCTACTGCCATGACACTCTCTCGGCTACTCCGACCAACACCCCCTTTGGGTTTAGACCTGGGTGGCCCCGTGCCTACCAAAGGCACCAACAGCCACCGTCCTGGCAAAACGGCCACCATCCTGGCAAACAAAACGGTCCCAAACTGGGACAACAGCGCGCAAAATCCAACTATGGGCACACAAGGCTTATGTCTGCCTACCTGATCGGGGTAGCGCATGCCCATAACCTTTCCTCGTTAGAGGCACCGGCGAGAGACACGGCAATAGCATCGCATTAGGGCCTTCCCATAAAGGCAAGTGTGGTTGCACTGGAGAAAGCCCGTTTCGGTGGCACCTGACCAACTTAATGACGAAATTTATCCCCAAAAATATAACTGTGATAACTGATACTCCGGTATAAACTATCAAACTATAATCCAAGTCATAGCGATATCCAACAAATAATCCAAAGCTTAATATCGTCATATCAAAATACTCCGAGAAAGTATAACACTACTATCATGATGAATCCAAGAACGATAATACTACTACTCAAATATCAAGAACTAACTATCCAGCTATGATCCACATGCAAGCATCATCTCCATCATCATACTCCAAAACATAATATCACCTACCATCATGATGAAACTAACACTAGCCACTAATAATCCAAAGGCAACATAATATCTAAAGTAATACTCAAAAATAATACCAGATACCATCATGAAAATAATCATAACAGCCACTAAGAATTCAAAGGCAACATGATATCCAAAGTAATACTACAAAATAATACCAGATACCATCATGAAAATAATCATAATACCTCTAAGAATCCAAAGGCACATGTCATCCACATACTCATCCAAACGTAAGTTCTAGAACTCAAAGCAATATCATGGCAATATCAAGATCAAAACAATACTCCAAGAAATGCCATGAACAAATCATACATAGCTAAGGCAATATTTTAAACAAGTTCAAATAAATAAACCATGTCACTGCATTGCAATCATGCAAATGGAGGGTGTGGCTTGCCTAGGGTGGAAGAAATC
The DNA here is from genome assembly GCF_018294505.1 of Triticum aestivum. NCBI lineage: Eukaryota > Viridiplantae > Streptophyta > Magnoliopsida > Poales > Poaceae > Triticum > Triticum aestivum. The sequence goes on from NC_057797.1 coordinate 195,335,842, forward strand.
ACCGAGAAGAAGTGCGAGAAGCTCGCGGAAAGAATCGCCGGAAATCTTTCTCTCTCGGAGGGGGCTGGATAAGGGCAGGGAAAAATGGTCATTTTCAGGAAGTTAAAACCTGGTGAGAATGATTCCAACAGAACGGGCTCGAGGAAACAAAGAAGTGGGCTTTGGATTCACCTCGTTTGGAGTTGTGAGCAAAAAGTTGTGATAGTTTTTCTGCTAGGGACCTATCTATAAGAAAATCTTCACAAACAGGCCCTCAGTTGGAAAAACTGAAAACACATTTTCTGGAAATACATCTCCCAGAAGGGAAAACACATTTCCGTCCGAGGAAGAAGCTGACTACATTTTCGTTAAGCGAAGACGTACTCCGTGGAGTACGCCTCCACTTAACCATGTCAGAGGGCCGGTCAGGTCAGAGTGGAGGACGAAAGGTGGGGCCCAGGGGCAGGGTCAATGTCGTCTTCGTCTCCATCGTGCTTGCTCGCGAGGAAGAGGGAGGCCGCCGGCGTCGGGCGGCGATTGCCGGCACCACAGAGGGCCTCCGGCGATGCTCCGCCTACCGACGAGCTCAGCGCGGAGAGCGGCGTCGGCCTGAGCCAGTGGCGCACGCCGAAGAGGATGGGGTCGGGCAGGGTTTACGCGGTGGCGGACGGCGGATATGGGAGGACTCGGGGACGAGGCCACCAATGATATAGCAGAGAGAAAAGGGGGCTAGGAGGCTCGCCGGACTACGGGGGATCTCCTGTTGGTGGCAGAACGGAGGGGAAGGGCTTGGTTCGACTGAATTTAGGAGGGTAGGGCGGCGGCCATGGTGGCAATGGAGACTACAGAGAGCTCCTTGGGCTCGAGGGGATGGCAAGGCGGGGCTCTGGGAGTAGAGTGAGGCTGCTAGTGAAGTGAGGCGAGATCTAGGAGGCATTAAATAGGCGGGGGAGGAGCTGCCGCGCTGGCGTCGCTGCGGACGCATGGCCGGCACCACGGATGTGTGTGCGCGCACATGAGCTCGGGGGTAGATGATGGGGAGGAGCAGCGGGTAGGCTCACGGGACGGAGGAGGCCAAGAGGGACAGGAGGAAACAGACGAGACGAGGGAGGCCGAGGCTGCATGCTGCCGCTCAAGCTCGGCCAACTCTCTAGCAAGCTCAGCGAGCATGGGAGGGCATGGGGAACATGACGAGGGCTCGCTGGCAACAATCATGGGGAGGTACACGACACCGGGGAGCAGAGGAAACGACCGAAACAAGCTTAGAGCCAAACGGGGCACAGTGCTCCCGTGGGCATGCGTCGGCAAACATCGACGAGGAGGTTTCTGGAGGGGGAGATGGGTCTAGGGCAACGGCGACGACGAGATGCAGCCACTGGACATGCTGACAAGCTCTAATACGACGACAGGGAGGGTGCCAAGGCACAAACGGTACTCTGCACACGCCACAACACACAGAGCACCCGCACTGTGATGCCATTAACGCGTTCACCGCGTGCACTGGCATGTAGCGGGGGCGAGGGGCTTGAACATGTTTTCTAGTGGTAAGTCCTTCCTGGGGAGGATACAACTGAGGTGGTAGTTCGGTTAAAATTGCTTTGATTAACTAGTAATCTACCTCTGAAGTTTACTGCAGTAAACTTGGTCGTGTACTACTGATCAACAGGGAAGTGATTGGGAGCAATGGAGTTGTCTACGAGGTTTAGGGTAAGAAAGAGTTTCTTCCTGGTAACTTTGAGAAGATTAAGACCAAGATTTAATGTAGTTGCTTAACAACCACATAAACTGGTCCAGAAGCAAAAACACAAGAAGCACTCACATGTGAGGCTACATGAGCTCAAATTTGTCAAGGCCTAATGATTTGATCATATAAAGATGCTGTAAAAGTTTCATACCACTTGGGCTAACCAAAATGGTACTTGCTTCACAATCATCCTCACTGACCAGAATCTTTTAATAATTCTAGAGAAATATTGGCTTTAAGAGTTGATCCCAAAATTGGTGGAGAGAAGTTATTTGTGTAGGCGAATGCTTTGCTAAATTGTCAGGCAAAATGAAGCGATATAAAATATACTTGCTTCACAACCTGAAAATATTGACAGAATCAAAGATTTGATGCTGTGCTTACATAGATCAAGGGATGGAGCTGAAATTTGGAGGAGTGTGATAATATAGGAACATGAAGGAGTGTGCCAAATTTCAACTCATTTGGAAACTCCTAACTAGTACTTCCTTCACAATGCCTTCTATGTGACAGAAAGTTTGAAAAATTGCTGAGGAAGATTGACTAGGCAAATAAAGTTGAATTTTGGCATGAGGAAATGATTTGGATATAAGAGAATTCCCAAAATATTTGGGTGCAATCAAGAAAGTATAGGTGACACTTCCGTCACAAAGTGCCCCTATGGACAGAAATGAAGAATAATTAGTTGGGAATTATTCTTGGGCTATGAAAGGAAAGTTTGGGCATATTTGAGCAATGTATGACGCAAAGAAATTATGAGAATTATTTGGGAATTTTTGGATGGACGGAAATATGGGTTGCTTCACAACCTAGGGCATATGAGGTTATTCCTTTTATAGAAAAAGGAATATTCGTGAGAAAAAAGAAATTAGGGTTTGGTCAAGTAGTGAAGTGACATGATCTTGGCAAGGTTTTGAGAATGATGAGCCACTTGGGAGGGGGAATGAGGATGATTTCCCAGGTGGCAAGGCCACAGAACCACTCCAAAAAGAAAAACAGAGCAAAAACCAATAATTTAAAAAGAAAAGGGCCAAAACTAGACTGTTACACTTGTCCGGTAGCATACAACTGAAATGATCAAGTTCTCGAGCAAATGACTGTATCTCATGAGCTTGCTCAACCATGGAGCGCTCTTCAATCATCCTGTAATCATAGAATTGCTCCATGATGTATAGCTCAGTGCCAGCAACCGGAGGGTAGTAGCGGTGGCCTTAATTGGACTCGAGCGACGGCGACCTACCGTGTTCTACTCTTCCTTGTTTTCTGTGTGGCACAGCCTCGTTGGCAGCGGGGCAGGGCCTTGGCAGAGCCAGTGATGTCCTTTGTCTCGTTGCCGGCAGGCGGCACCTCGGCAGAGCGGGGAAAATCCTTCCCCTCATTGCCGGCAGGGTGGGGCCTCGGCGGAGTCCGTGGTTTCCTCTGCCTCGTTGTTGGCGCCGCAGGGCCTCGGCAGAGCAGGGCCTCATCGACGCCCACGGAGCAGGGACTTGTCGGTGCCGGCATTGTCCTCTGCCTTGTCCTTGGTCTCTCGAAACAGCGCCTCACCCATTTCATCACCCTCTATGTAGGTGGCCGTAGCCTCCGCCATCCGCATGCGGTACCGCCAGCGCTTGAGGCGGCCCATGCGGGCGGAGCGGTACGAGTCGAGCACCGCCTCCTGCTCCGCCCACTCCACGGCGATCTCCTCCTCTGCCTGCAGGTGCTCCTGGAGGAGATGGTGGTTGTAAGTGACATCGGCCTGCGCCTCCCGAAACCGCTCCTCAACTTCTGCCTCACCGTGTCCATATATTGGGCACGGGCCTCGCCAATGCTCATGGTGCAATGCACCAGAGAGGATGGCGCGGAGGAGGGGGTTGGTGCCGGATCATCGACTACCATGTTCTCCATTGGGACGTCATCGTCCTTCAGCTGCCTGCCGGCCAACCAGTCGGCAGCAATGGCTGCCATCTCCTTGTGGCCCGTCGTCCGCCCGTCCCGAATAGTGTTGGAGCACGAGGAAGCCATGGTGGGCAGTAGCGGTGTGTACAGGAGAATAGGAATGGATGCGGATGACTGCGGCTATGGCCGGCGCAGCAGTTTATATAGCAATGGTGGGCGGCGGAGGGACGGACTGTGGCGCCGGAGTAGCCGCCTCGGCAACCACGTATCATTAATGTGGGCGGAAGAAGGACGGACGGACGGCACTTGTGTCGTTTGAAGGCGGTGCAATCGCATGCACCGGGAAGCGGGGCGGGCAGCGCTGACCGTTTCAGGCGGAAAGCGCGCGTGGGCAAGGGAGGCGGTCTGGGTGGGACAGGGCAGTCAGACTCGTGCTTGGCAGCTGGTCGGTCCAGCAGCCGGACATGCTGGCTCACCAGCTACCTCGCTGAGCTGAACGACGACAATTAGACAATGGACGTAGCTTCTGACCAGGAGCCGGCGCCACTGTCCAAGCCGGTTCATGCTGTGTTCACCATAGAGCAGGTGTGGCCGCACTTCGACGCCCTAATGGCGTAAGAGCCACCAGCGCAGGAGGACTTGTGCTGCAACCTCCGTCTCCTCAATGAGCACCGGTGAACAAGCGAACGACAATGTCGTCGTGGACATGTGGCCCTATGATCCTGGCTTCCCGAATGAGCACCGGGCGCTGTATCAGACCATCCGTAGGGCCCGCGAGGCCCTCTCCATCGTCCTTCGAGTTTTTGCGCTCACCGTAGTGCCGCCGTCCCGCGTTGTCAACATGGTCAACGAACATGAGGGTGAGGAGATGCCTTTACTTGGAGAGGATGACAGTGGGGAGCCACCAGGGCCATAGCCGCACATACGCAAGTGCCTTCTTATTAGTATATAAAACTATGTTTTTTGCTTCCTCCTGGTTTCCTGACATCACGGTCCCGTACCATTGTCAACCTATGTAGTCAATAAATGAGAGAATTGCACAAGAAGCGGCCGGCAACTGGGATCAAGAAGCTCGAGCAGTATTTGTGTTTTTGAGGTGTGAGCACTGCAGAGTTTTTCTTGAGCGATGTTTAGCCCCGATATTAATTTTTCTCCTCTGAACAACAACGAAAACATCGCTGCAGCTATTAACTGGGCGGGCTGTGGCCCGTCTAGCCCAGGCTCCAGCCCAGATCTTAATTTTTTTCAAGCTGAAAATGGCTAGCCCAGCTATACTTTTTTTAGGAATACCCAGGCAAGGTCACGTTGTTATTCTCCTCCCCGCTGGGCTGCAAATCTTTCCTAGCAGGGATGCATTAGGCTTAACAAGAAAATGGGCTTTTAGAAATAATAAATGGGATGTAATTATGAAAACTGGGCAATAACTATAAAAAATGCACCAAACACGTAATTACTTTAAAAAATATTATTTTTGGATATTGAAAATTTTAATTTCATTAATTGTTGCAAGCGCAATGTTTCGTTGGATTTTTACCTAATATAAATTTATATTGAAATTGTATTTAATCTGACTAGAAATTTTGGGATAAAAATATTTCGGATCCCATCAAAATTTGGGAAATTTTATTGAATTCTATTTTGAACGGTTGGTTGAAATGGGATGTACTTTTAACAAACTATAAATGGGTTGTAGTAAATTCCATTAGAATTTAGAAATTGGCTGCACATTCTTACAAATCTCAAATGGACTATAAGTTCTCTGTCACACACTTGTGGCCTTACTAAGTTGACGCGTCCCCTCAAAAAAAGAGAGTTGACGCGTATGCAAGGCTTTGTCAACTTATAGTCAACACACGGTTCTAGCAGCAGTGGCTGTTGGATGTCCATCCAACGGATGCCGTGCTTCTTCTTCAATCTCGGATATTCTAGCTTCACCCGCCCAAAAAATGATTCCTCCCCCTAACATCTGGGGCGCACCGTTTCGGAAGCTGACCTGTGGGCCTACTAAGTTGACGCTTACCAAGGGCTTTGTCAACTTAGTCAATATAAACAATTCTAGCTGTAGTCACCATACGATGTCCATCCAACGGCCGTCGTGCTTCTTCAACCTCTGGTCTTCTTGCTCCAGCCACCCAAAGCAGCGCCGGTCGTGACACTTGCTCCTGCCTCCCGTGGCCGGCTGTGGTGCCGCGCAGGCTTCACCGCCCCTACTACTCCCACTGCTGGCTAGGGAATCCCTCCACTCACCCACACACAATGTTGTTTTGCGGCGACGGCAGCCTCACATCGCAACTGAACTAGTGAAGCCTCGTACTCCTCTTCGCGTGGGCATCCACTGCCGCGTCTTCCCCGGCTCTGCATCGTCCCCGTCCTAGTCCTCGCCGCCGTCCACCGCCCTGGTTCTCTCGGCGCGGCGTGGTCAACGTCGTCAAGGAACGACTTCCATTGGAAGAGTATAGTACGTGGAGAGGCTGACAACTGGGTCCACGGCAACCGCAAGGAAGTGCTTCCTCATTACACGGAAAATAATTATTCCTCCACCTGACAGCAGGGACCCACCGGACTAGCCACCGTATTTGGTGAAAAAAACATTTCCCCCCTGATTGCTGGGACCCACCGGACGGGCCAACATATTTCACGAAAAAAACGTTGGGACCCACCTTATTACGCACAAAAAAATGAATACTCCCCCTACTAGTTGGGACCCACCTTGGTGGGAGGCTAACTTGTGGGCCTACTAAGTTGACGGGGATGGAGTGCTTTGGCAACTTAGTCAATATGAACGATTCTACCTCTAGTGACCGTACGATGTCCATCCAACTGTCGTAGTGCTTCGTCAACCTCTGGTCTTCTTGCTCTAGCCGCCCAAAGCAGCGCCGGTTGTGCCACATGCTCCTGCCTCCCGTGGCCGGCCGTGCTGCCGAAGAGGCCTCACTGCCCCTACTATTCCCACCGCTGGCCAGGCCCTGCGGCGACGGTAGCCTCACACCACAGCCGAACCAGTGAACCCTCATACTCCTCTCCGCGCGGGCTTCCACCGTCGCATCTTCCCCGACTCCGCGTCGTCCGCTTCCTAGGCCTCGCCGTCGTCCACCGCCCGGGTGCTCTCGGCGCTGCATGGTCAACATGGTCAAGGAACGACTTCCATTGGAAGAGTACTATACGTGCAGAGGCTGACAGCTGGGTCCACGGTCGCAAGGAAGTGCCTCCTTATTACGCGCAAAATAATTATTCCTCCACCTGACAGCAGGGACCCACCGGACGGGCAACTGTATTTCACGAAAAAAAATGTTTCCCCCTGACTGTTGGGACCTACTAGTTACATCTTTGCACGCAAGGAAGTGCGTCCGGGCAAAAAAAAAAACGATTCGCCCCCCTAACTGCTGGGACCCACCAGCTACATCTTCGCACACAAGAAAGTGCCTGACAGTCGGGACCCACCTCGTTGAAGCATACTTAGCGTTGTCATTCTGGTCGCGAACGTGTACGTACATACTGGTAGATGTAGAGGCGTGCACGTGTCGTAGTAGAGGCAGACACTTAGCATGCACACGTACATACAGCGGCCAGTGTGCAAGACAGAAAATATGGCCACGTACGTACGGGTAGGGTCTCGAACGCCTACTCGCGCATATGTACGGCCATGGCTCGTGTACATGGTTGGGTCGGAATGGAGAAACTGCATCGTCGTTGTGTTCATGGGGAGCCGATCGGCTAGGTCGAAACGGAATGCATCGTCGTGTTCATCGGGAGGGCCTGGACGGAACAACCGATGGAAACGAGGCCTGGCGTACCGCAGAACGGAGGAAACGGCCTTGTGTTCGACCGGCCACGGTCGAAACAGGATCCTGTTCATCGAGAGGGGTCTGGCGTGCTGCAAAACGGAGGAAACTGACCTCCTATGGTCGAAACGAGGGTCCTGTTGATTGGGATGTGTGTGCCGTATCGCAAAACGGAGGAAACGGACTTGTGTTGGACCGCTTCGGTCGAAACAGGGGTGTTGTTCATCGGGAGGGGTGTGGCGTACCACAAAACAGGACTCCACGGGATATTGTTCATCTCCACCGTTGACCCCCTCCAGTCTCCACGGGCTACTGTTCATCCACCATCGACCTCCTCCAGCCTCAACCTACGACTGTTCATCCATGGGCTCCCGTTCATCCAGCCTCCACCGCGCACTACTCCACCGGCTACTGTTCAACCAGCCCTCTCCACGGGCTCCTGTTCAACCATCCCTCCACAAGCTACTGTTCATCCATCCCTCCACTGTCTACTATTCATCCAGCCCTCCACGGGGTGGTCCTGTTCATCCTGCCCTCCATGGGGTCCTGTTCATCCAGCTCCAACCGGTTCGATCGATCGGGGTCCTGTTCATCCAGAGGCAACACCATGGGGTCCTGTTCATCCACCCCCATAGGGAACTATTCATCCAAACCCCCCAGAAACGCTCATTGTTTATCCAGAGGCAGCATCAATCGTCTTCAGTTAGGAGCAGCAGCGAAGGAATCGATCGCTCAGGTTCACTAACGCGTAGCCTGCAGTGCAATCGCTCCGGTTCAGTTAGAGCCCAATGCCTCGCTTGGGTTCAGTTAGAGCCCAACGCCTCGCACCCATGCGCGTGCTTGTACGAGAGAAATGTGCATCGCTTGGCCCTGACCACCCACCGTAACCGAGAACACCCCGATATTTTCCTCGCCCTCACTTCTACCATGGTTTTTTCCATCATGGATGGCCCAAATAATGTCATGCAGCTGTGTCTCCGGCTCGCCCAGGACGACAAGCCCATTTTCTGTCATGATTTTTTATCATAGAAGTAGGACCCCACCACATCTATGATGATACCGGGTTTTGTCACAATTATTGTCACAGAAGTGTCATAAGTATGACAGAATTTTTTTCGTTCGGCTCAAAATGTCACGGATGTGTCTTCTTTTGTAGTGTAGCGCACTCAAGTACAGGTAGTACATGAGGGGGATTTGGGGAACTGGAGTAGGAATCGAGATTCCAGAGGTGGGGGAGGGGCGGGAGATTGGGGATGAAAAGGTAGCATGAATTTCAAACACGCGCCAATATGCTCCCGGCGTGCAAGTGCATGAAAACACCAGTGGCACCCACATGCCGGCCTAAGAGTCCTTATTCTTTCTTTTTTGGTGAGCCCGGCCTTTCATAGGATGTTTTGAGAGCCTGACCTGAGAGTCATAATTGACATGTTTGGCATTGCATTACTACTCGGCCCATATTCAATGACACCTCACTGGCCCGAATAAGTGTGCATCATCGAGAAGACACTGAGCTAATATTATAACATGAAAAAAGGAGATATACTCTGAACACTGGAGAGTGATGCCCTCCTTTAGCCCACCAGCAGTTCGAGATAGTAAACAGTTCAAAACAATGATATATACAACATTCAAACATTGACTAGTGACTACTACTAACATCAACAACAAGACATGATAGTTCATAAGAAGTCTTGCTACACCACCAAAACACACCCATCTGCAGCGCTCTCACTCTCGTGATCCAGATGAGAATGACATTCTAAATAGAGGCAACTATTACATAGTAAGAGTGACATAGATGAGGATGAACAAATGACAAGGAATATGCATAACAAAAGAGAGAACTACCCATCCAGAACAAGCAGCAAAGACACAAGTCATTCCAAGAGGGATGATCCAACACCATCATAATTTGCAGCCCTGCTTCAGCCACCAGTGATCCGGAGATACCAATACTCCACCCTTCTGATGAAATAGCCCAATACCTATCAACCTGAAGGCTTGAACCACATCACTGCCTGTCGGACTTGAGACATCCAAGGATCAAAGTTAATCCAGATGCCTTTGTCATTCTCACCTTCTTTTGGCTGCAGGTTGTATCATTGACAATCAGGGGAGTTTGCTCCCGAAGTCGTAGGGCTCGCCATGTAGACACAATTTTCCATAGCAAACAGATCCTCTCTGCCATCAAGGTCCTTGCCAACGGTGATCTCCTGGTTAATCGGATAGTTGAGTCCGAGAAATAGAGAGTGTGAACCAAGGCTGTTTACCCACCTCCAACTCAAAAATCCTGAAGGCCCCAACAAGCTGGTATCCTACTCATAGACATAACAGCCACTACCCAGATACTCACGTATTTTCTGGTGCTTGTACACAGTGGGGTTTTTGCAATAACTTTTTCGGCTCATGTGTGCGAATGATCATCAGTCTTTTTCCGTAGTCTGATCGAGCGAGGAACTAGTTGTGCTTCCATGTTTTTGGCAAAGGTGGTGTGATTACAAAGGGCAACAACTGTAGGGACACTGCATCATATCAAAAAGGACAGGCATTGTTAATGTAAGATCAACATTGTTCAGAGTATGTGCAAGAAACATCATTGATATGTCCCTATTGGAACTGAGTGGAAAATACAGGGAAATGTATACTGGGTTCGAAAATATAGAAGTGACATGCATGCTTATACTCATGTTATCTCACAATCGATTGTTCACAGGAAACTACCATGTCATGTATGTTATGTAATCATGTTCTGTTCTCACAAACAAATTCTTGAAGGAAACTAACAGACCATGCATTGTTATATACTCATGTTCTATGGGCAAATTTTTTGTGAGGATATTATTCTAGCTAGCCATTGATTGCTGAAGGGCGAATATAGGTATGTACACTTGGTAAGCATTACATGATTTCGCTACTTCGAAATATAGGGTTCTCCATATGCACATGTACTTCCCTAATGTATGGTTAGATGAAACCAATAGTGTGATGCATGTTTCTACATCATGAAAATGAGGAAACTAACATGGCTATTGATACACACTCATATTTAGTAGTATATAGATTACTATAAAATAAGGAGAATATTCATATCTTCCTAACCATTTGATTATTCATGGGTACAAATTGGCTGTAATGACATAGTCATAATCGCACGAATTAACTCATTCCAAATATAGCTGATTTACGACATCTCTAATACATTGCCATAGTTCTACTCAAATTATGCTCAGATAGGGATATGAAAATCATCACAAAAGTTCAAACAGTGTCATGGCGTTATCATTAACATTAGACGAAAAGAACTTACACGCGCCGTCCCAGCAATACGTGGTGCCATCTGTTTGTTGATCACGTAGATGATGCCATTGTGTTCAATAGCATCATAGAAGTGTGTATCAACTTTGACAATCCACTACGAGCCGAGTTCTCTCCAGCTAAAGAAGGCACCATCGTAAAGATAGGCGATTCCGCGGTCGAACAAGGCAATTAGCACTACAAAAAATATACACTTCTGTGATGATACGTGTTTGTCATAGTAGGTCATGTTTTCTTTCATGCATGTACATCCATGACAAATTTATGACAGAATCAAGATAATCATACCTGTGCTGTCATAGAAGTGTTCCATGACATTACCAAAATTATCATCACGGAAGTGTCCACTTCCATGATGATAAATCGCGCGTCACAAAAGTGCTTTTGTCAAGGGTGACCGGCACGTGGAATCCACCGTAACGGAACGCCATTAAGCTATCGGGTCCGGTTTTGGATCCGATAACCCGTTAACAGCCTGGAACAATGGCGATTTGCCATGTGTAAAATTCTGATTGGCTGACGGAAACACGTGTCAGCTCCGCGTTGGAATAGGTGTCACTCATCCAATGGGCGAGATGCGCCTATGATATGTTGACACATGGACCGGCCCAAAAGTGGCCCATAAAGTTTAAATGGGCTGGCCCAACTAAAGGCCCACAAGATTTTGCGGTCCATAATGGGCCGCCCCAGCAAAAGGCCCACGAGATTTTGCGTATCATAATGGGCCGGCCCAGCAAAAGGCCCACAAGATTTTGCAGACCATAATGGGCCGGCCCAGCTAAAGGCCCAACATTCTCAGTTAAGGCCATACGGCTAATGTCAAATTGGCCCGTCAACGGCCTATCTTAAACTTCTCATCATCGCGGCCCATGGTCACTTCTGGCCTGTTAACAGTCCGCTAAGTATATGGGCCGAATTACGGCCCGGTGTATTTCTGGCTTGTTAAAGGTCCTGCTTCATTTGGTCCCATTTACAGGCCATTGAAAGTTTTAGCCCATAAACGACCGTGAAGGATTTGGGTCATATTCGGCCATGTCTGACATTCGCCCAGTTAGAGGCCCACTATAGATTTGGGCCACTTTCGGCCTGTTGTGATTTTTGGCCTGTTAACGTCGGACGAAGTCCATGGGCCATATGTGGCCCAACGTCACATCGGGCCCATTAATGGCCCATATAAAAATGACGATAATCTAGCCCGACCTAACTTCCAGCCCATTAAAGGCCCGTGTATTAGGTCAGCACATTTACGGCCCATCCGAATTTCGGCCTGTGAAAGATCTGCATCGTAAATGGGCCACCATTTCGGCCTGCTAAGGCCAGTGGGTTATTTGGCACAATCAGGGCCCAATCTCACTTTCGGTCTTTTAAAGGCCCATCTGTTTTATGGGCTCGAGATATTTACACCTGTAAACGGCCTATTGTTACGGAGGGCCCAAATTATGTTTAGGCCTGTTAAAGGCGCACTATGGGCACAGGCCTACCAGAAAAATATGAAATCTTGTGCTGATTTAGGCCCAGATATTTTTAGTGGGCTACATGCAAATTTCGTCCCATAATCATTTTAGCCCAATTGGAATGGGCCCGACGAATGTTGGCATGTTGGGCTCCTACGAATCTTTCGGCCGAATACATTACTAAGATAAAACTACACTATACAAAAATAGCATCGTAATTATTGCAGCCTTTGGAAGCATCATAAATGCTGTATCACAACAAAATAAATTTCAACCATACAACAAAAGGCATGTTGGCATAAAGTTTATAGTCCTTGCAGATAAAAGCACCATCAGATGTATAGAAGCACAGATCATTTGACCTGAGTGCTAATGTTTCAGGTTGTAGAATCTGATGGAGCAGCACGATCTTCACCTTTTTTCCGCCATTGCTCTTGAACAACGAAGTGAATGTGTGATAGTATGGTTTCAAAACCATTCATATCTTGATGACATTTGTCAACCACTATTCTTGTTTCCAAAACGACGTCCATTAGGGATTGGACTTGTGTCTGGAGCACAGTTATATCACTCTGTCTAGCAGGAAGATTTTGTTCACTAGGCGATTTGGACGAGGTTACCTTGACAACCAACCCAGAATTACGCACGAAGGTGCTTTTTGCACTGTTAGTGGAGAGATACTGACGCACTGCAACAAGAGGTCACATTGTGCCTGTGGTAGCCTCGTCACCTTCAGGTGGTTGTGGCTGTTCAATTTCCATAGCTTCCTGAAAGTTTGCACTTGTAGATTAGTGCACCAGATAAGTTACTAATGAGACAAAAACAAACAAAGTAGGTTACACGTTTATACATAACTTATTTTGGTGAACTACTGTAATACATTAGCATGTATTGTAGTGCCAACTACATAATAAAATCACTTTCGGAACATATGTCCATGTAGCATGCCTACTATATTGTCTATTTCCTCACATTCGTTGACATCTAAGGATAAAGAGACATTGTTTAAAGTAGGATGAACATAGTATGCCATCATTCATATCATGGGCAAACAGATATAAAACAAACAGGCTATTTTATCATTGTGTGCGCACGTGAACATAACAACTAGAATACAGATCAAGACCAAAAGAATATCCTTCATCTCTTTTTAACCATGTAAGGTGAAATGATACGTTAAGACAACTGTGTATAAAAGTGAACAGAGTAATAACATTGGCTGCAAACCAAGTAGTTAAATGAACACATCACAATACCAATCAGTTCAAAGGCAGGAGGAGTAAGGACTTACAACAGTGGCTTGAACTGGTGTGCTCATGCCCTTCATCTTGCTGGTGTGGCAATCCTTGAAGATTTGCACTGCATTCGGTTCAGGTTCTTTTTGGTCCGCACAGGCTTTCCTCTGTATTTGGAACAAGTCAATATAGATACAATAATATGGCATAGAAAAAAGAAGTTGCAGCTATTTACAAGAGCCTCGCAGTGTGCAATATAGCTACGAGATCCTATTGTCTGTTGGAATTTCACTTTTGAACAGATGGTCTTGTTCTTTAAACAGTTAGCCTATAAGAAGATACACTTGTAAGGCACATACATAAATACAAGTTTAATATGTGGTCTGATCAAATACATATAGCCTACCTGATACTTTGGATCACACCAGTGTTTAACGAGGGTTGTCCAGTCTTCAGCTGTAATATATTCCACTAGAGATGTTTGGGAGATTTCATTGTTAGCCTTGCCTTCAAAGTGAGATTTTCTAAGGTGGTACCGATACTATCGCAGAGCAGACTGAAAAACATGAGTGCATGCTTGTTTAGTTGCATCATCTTTCGGATCCAACTTGAACCTCATTTGTTGAAAAAAGAATTTGAGTCTTATTAGGAGGAAGCTAGAAAGTATGGGACAGAGCAAGACAATATTACTAATTGCGATGAATAACATTACTTACAGATAAATGGTCAAGGAAGGTGTTAAAATGGGTATTGTCTTTCTCATTCCTGTACTGGATCCACGTTGGGAGGATACGTGCATGACACCTAACGGCAACGGCTGCCTCTGATACTAACTTGGATGACTCTGTAGCATCACGTGGCCTTTTTAAACCCGCCTTAGAATGGGTCTCCATTCTTCCTCCTTTAGATTTTGTTAATCTGTCAAGCATTATCCCTGATGTCTGTTTCCGCTTGCGTTGTGGTGCTAGTTCAACAATGAATATGGGAAGTGTTAGTGTACATCAAACTGTGAGTGTACATATAAAGTAGCATGCAACTGCAACTTGACTCGGTCAGGTACCATCTTGGTGTTGATGCTCATGAGGTTCATTTGGTCTTGCTAAGTCCTGTTGTGTCAGTGGTGCTTCGGAAGTAGTGTTAGTTGTGAAGGCAGCTTGGGAACTGGCCAGTTCCGGAGCAAACGAACGAGTAACTCGTTGAGATGCTGGTACAGTTGAAGCGGATGCTGCAGCTGGTCGAGCAGGTGATACTGTGTTTGTAGATTTAGCAGGTCGACTTGGACCTTCTACTGCACTATAAGTACCTGCAGAATCTGGACGGCAGATCCTTTTCCGTTTCTCCCGACGAGTAACACCACTCCCTACTATATTATTTTCCTTGATCTTTTTCGACTTTGCCATGTGAAGCCGTACCCACAACACAAAGGAATAAAATCGCTCTTCAGAACTCATTGATGCCTGATACAGATAAGCAATACTTTGATGTAAGACAACCGTATGAGGATGGAATATGGAAGAAAAACAGGACGACATGACATATTCATAGCTACGATGTGTAAACTAAACAGAAGGATTTTCAAGAAAATAGAAGTAATGCAATCTCGACACCATATGAAAGATGGAACCAATATTACTCTGCCAACACTACAAGAAATATGTCAACTTATGACCTTCTGTCAGTGACCCTCGAAGAATTGGTCATAAATTTATGACCATTTTAGACCAATTGGTCAAAAGCTGTTCAGGGGGCTCCAAACCCTAAACCATTGCGACCATTTTGGTCAGAAAGGTCGTAATTTCCTTACACGAAATGGTCACAAAGCAAACACTGCTAGTCCGCTGCCTTATTTCTAGTTGTTAATGACCAATATAGATGGTCATAGCCTTGTAGATTGTGGTGGGTTGTGATGACTAGGTGCCATCTCATCAGTTTTGCCTATGTGTCATGTCCATGTGGCAGTTTTTGCCCTAGGTTGTGAAGCAACCTATATTTCTATCATTCCCAAAATTCCCAAAAAAATCTCATAAATTCTTTGGGGCATATCTTCATCAAATATGTAAAAATCCTTCCTTGCCTAGTTCAAAACTAATTCAACAATATTCATTTTCCTATTCTATTCACAACAACACTTTATGAAGGAAGTGCTATTCATATATTCTTGATTGCTCTCGGAATTTTTGGACACTCTTTCCTATCCAAATCATTACCGCATGACAAAATTCAGCTCCATTTGCCTAGCAAATCTTCTTCGGCAAATTTCCAAAGTTTTTATCCACCTAGAAGCATTGTGAAGGAAGTACCTTTTTTATATCTCTAAATGACATGAAATTTATACAGTTCCTTCATATGCCCAAATTATCACCCTCCTCCAAATTGCAGCTCATTCAAATCATCTTTTTGAGCCCAGGGTCAATTTATATTTTATGGCCAAATTGGCACGTTGCAAAGCAAGTGTTATATAGACCCCTCCTATTACCCTCAAACTTTTCGGGCACTCTTCCATACCCAAATCATTGCCACATGATAATATTCAGCTCAATTTTCCTAGTAAATCTTTCTCGGGAAATTTCCAAAGTTTCTACCTCGAGAGAAGCTTTGTGAAGTAAGTACTAGCTAGGCTTACCCAAATGATCTGAAAATTTACCAGCACATGACCATACCTAAGTAACTTACCTACACCAATTTTGAGCTCATTTCATTCATCAAATCTCTCTCACTAGTTTTCACAAGTTTCTGTCCATAGAAGAGCATTGTGAAGGAAGTACTACTTTGGCATGTCCAAATGGTATCAATTTTCTACAATGCTTTCCTATGCCCAAATAACCATCCTCCACAAAATTTCAGCTCACTCTATTCATTATTTTGAGCCCAGCTTCAACATTCATATTTTTGTCCAGCGTGGTACTTTGCAAAGCAAGTACCACCTAGGATCCTCCTTTTGATCTCAAAATTTGTGAAGACATTCTCCTTAGTAGATGATCATCCTCAGCCAAAACTCACGCCCATTGGCCATGTGCATTTTCCGTACCGCTAATCAAACACTTGGCTGCTAATTCATGTTTGAGCATCGATCGGTCTCCTCGTGAGAATCTTATGCTGTAATTTTCTTCCTAACACCAACCTAGGGAGTGCCCAACCCACTAGACATGCCTAGGCCGCCCAGAACACATGGCAACATTACGGTCACGCGGTGACCACGCGACGGGCATGCGAGTTTACGTGCTCTAGAGTTGGGGCCCTCGGCCACCGCCCAAACCTCGACGTATCGCCACCAAACCATGTATTTATGATTAAATAGGTCCTTATGTAACTATAAATGATTTTTGGAAAAAATAAATAGCAAACTATGAGGCAGCTGCAGTTCAAATTTGACCCACTTCCAACTGAATCGGCGGAAATTTGTCTTTTTCACGAGAGGTGGATCAAAAACTTTTACACCCAACCATTTTGTCAATTGTGCATTAAATATGGCCTAGTATTTTATAAAAATGATTTGGTCCAATTTTGCAACAATTATTTGGGAGGTCCTTCACAAAAAAAACCTCCTTTCGGGCACTCGAAAAATGGAAAATGGTTTTTTCGTCCAACGAAAATGAAAACTTCCTTAGGAAACATTGTTTGCCATTCCAATATGCACCCTTGTGCACAATATGAGAACATTTGAACAAACTATGCCATGAATGTGGCCATAAGATTGATCATTTGGCTTGAAAGCCATTGATCTCCACACATGATAGCTCGTTTCTGAGAACACTTTTTTAAAATAATTGCCGTATTACAAGTTTGTTATTTTTCCTAGGAACTTGGCCACATATGATGACACAATGCAAAGATTTCCCAATTTTTTGATTTTTTTTTGAAATTTTTATGCCCGTTTCAGAATGCGGTCAAAACGGCGGGAATGACCGTTCCTAGCTAGTGCTTGAATCTTGGAATTTTTTTGGTGTTTCTCTGATTAAGTAGGTACTTATGTACCTAGAAATGATTTTTGTAAAAAATAAATAGCAAACTATGAGGCAGCTGCAGTTCAAATTTGACCCACTTCCAATTGAATCGGCGGGAATTTGCCTTCTTCACGAGAGGTGGAACAAACATTTTTACAACCAACCATTTTGTCAATTGTGCATTAAATATGTCCTAGTATTTTATAAAATTGAGTTGGTCCAATTTTGCAACAATTATTTGGGAGGTCCTTCACAAAAAAACCTCCTTTCAGGCAGTCGAAAAATGGAAAATGGTTTTTTCGTCCAACGAAAATGAAAACTTCCTTAGGAAACATTGTTTGCCATTCCAATATGCACTCTTGTGCACAATATGAGATCATTTGAACAAACTATGCCATAAATGTGGCCATAAGATTGATCATTTGGCTTGAAAGCCATTGATCTCCACACATGATAGCTCGTTTCTCAGAACACTTTTTTAAAATAATTGCCGTATTACAAGTTTGTTATTTTTCCTAGGAACTTGGCCACATATGATGACACAATGCGAAGGTTTCCCAATTTTTTGATTTTTTTTGAATTTTTTATGTCCGTTTCAAAATGCGATCAAAACAGCGGGAATGACTGTTCCTAGCTAGTGGTTGAATCTTGGAATTTTGTTGGTGTTTCTCTGATTAAATAGGTCCTTATGTAACTAGTGATTTTTGGAAAAAATAAATAGCAAACTATGAGGCAGCTGCAGTTCAAATTTGACTCGCTTCCAACTGAATCGGCGAAAATTTGTCTTATTCACCAGAGGTGGATCAAAATTTTTTACACCCAACAATTTTGTCAATTGTGCATTAAATATGGCCTAGTATTTTAGAAAAATGATTTGGTCCAATTTTGCAACAATTATTTGGGAGGTCCTTCACAAAAAAACCTCCTTTCAGGCACTCGAAAAATGGAAAATGGTTTTTTCATCCAAAGAAAATGAAAACTTCCTTAGGCAACATTGTTTGCCATTACAATATGCACTCTTGTGCACAATATGAGATCATTTGAACAAACTATGCCATGAATGTGGCCATAAGATTGATCATTTGGCTTGAAAGCCATTGATCTCCACACATGATAGCTTGTTTCTGAGAACACTTTTTTAAAATAATTGCCGTATTACAAGTTTGTTATTTTTCCTAGGAACTTGGCCACATATGATGACACAATGCGAAGGTTTCCCAATTTTTTGATTTTTTTTGAAATTTTTATGCCTGTTTCAAAATGCGGTCAAAACGGCGGGAATGACCGTTCCTAGCTAGTGGTTGAATCTTGGAATTTTGTTGGTGTTTCTCTGATTAAATAGGTCCTTATGTAACTAGAAATGATTTTTGAAAAAAATAAATAGCAAACTACGAGGCAGCTGCAGTTCAAATTTGACCCGCTTCCAGCTGAATCAGCGGGAATTTGTCTTTTTCACCAGAGGTGGATCAAATCTTTTGACACCCAACCATTTTGTCAATTGTGCATTAAATATGGCCTAGTATTTTAGAAAAATGATTTGGTGCAATTTTGCAATAATTATTTGGTAGGTTCTTCACAAAAAACATCATTTGGGGCACTCGAAAAATGATTAAAAATAGCTAGAAAGATGAGAAATGCGTACAAATTGGTCCTTATCCATAAAATGTGGTCTAACTCTAGTGAAAATTTGTGTGGTACCCTTTTGCAAAATATTTTTGATAGCTACTTCACAAAATCCCTCTAGTTTTTGTACTTGGAAACTCTTTTAAATCATTGATTTTCTGAACCAATCAGAACCATTCCCACGGATCGATGACATGGCACTCATCCATCCATCCATCCATCTCACCATCCCACATCCATCTGTCCATCCATCCGTCCATCCACCCCACCGCAGCACAAACCCTAGCCCACATCACACCCCTTCCCCCATCGCACCCTTCTCCCCCCATCTGCTCGCCGCTGCAGCCACCTCCCGATCCAATCTCACCCCGCCGCCTCCCGATCCACCACCGACCTCGCCGTGCTCCTCACTCACCGCCGACCTCGCCGTCCTCCTCACCCACCGCTCCCGACCTCGTCCCTCCCTCCCCTCACCATCTCTCCCTCGTCTCACCTCACCGCGAGCCCCGCAACCCAATCCATTGCCCCTCCGTCGTTCATGGCCTCCCCCATGCCCCCCTCCTCTCGCCCCTCCCCTTCCCTCACCACCCAACCGAACCAACCAGCCACCAACCCAAAGAGAAAAGCGAGCAGAGGCGAGATGGCGACCAGACGCGAGGCCGGCGAGGCGGCGCCGGGGGAGGAGGAGGAGCAGAGGGAGTGGCAGATCTGACGCCGGTGTGCCTGGCGGAGGCGTTCTCCCGGCTGGGCCTGGCTGACGCCGGTGTGCCCCGCCCCGCCCAGATCATATCAGACACATCTGTGCCGCCTCCCTTCCAGATCCATCGTCAACACGGCTCCGGCGACTTTGGCGGCTCCTCCCCGACATCTGCCGCGCCCTCACACATGGCTTAGCCCCTGGATGGTGCTATTCCACCCGGTGGCCATGGGGTACTCGAGCTCTCGTCAAGTGACTCCATCCCCTCCTCTTTCTCTCCCTCCCTCTCTCTCTCTAACTCTGCTCTGTTCTTCGATAGTAGGTATGCAGGAGGAAGGATGGATTGTAGATAGACTGGACAACAAGGATGGATGGCGCCTGGGGAGGGAGTGCTCGACCATGGCTGCTGGTCGAGATGCATCAGCCATGGATCTTATTCTGGCTGTAGGTGAGCTCGTCCTCTCCTCCTCTCTACTCGATTGAATTGTTGGTACTAGGATTCGGGGTTCAGATGGGTTGAGGCAGTAGACTGTTTTGTGCATCTCAGTTAGAACTTGTTTATTTCGTCCCTGTGCCGTGTCATGTTAATTTTGTTGCATCCTACTGTCATATCCAGCGGTTTTGTTTTCTGTTGCTGAACTTGAATTACATAGCTAGGATGGAGTTACTATCAAGTGTTTGCATCCTTTTAAGTTGGAGGATGCAGCAATTTGGGAGTGGGAAATGCCCCGGATTTTGGGATCTAGATGGTCTGGGGTAGCTGAATGCCATGTTACCCTATCATGTTAGTTTTGTTGCATCCTTATGTCATATTCAGTTGTTTCCTATTACTGAACCCCGGTCTACACGCTAGCGCAGTGCGAGGGCAACCCCGGTCTCCTTCTTTGTCAGTGTTGTCTGCAATAGTTGTTTGGTGTTGGTTCTGAAATATTTTCAGTTCAACAGCAGTTCCTTCGTTGTACTATGAATCTGCAGTAGTTCTTTCTTTCCAACACAATATCAAAAGATTAAGATTATAGATGTATGTTGATGAATGGTCCATTACAGTAGTTCTTTCTGCAGTAATTTCATAGATTAAGATTACAGATGTATGTTCATGAATGATGAGTAGTTTCAGTTATTTCCCAACTTGAAAGAAACCGGAATAGGCAGTAGTAGGACAATGAGTCATCCTGCACTAGTACAAGTACATGAACAAGTAGTATTATATGAGTCATTGTAATACATATGGTGTTGATTTTGAAATTTGATGCTCTCTAATGTTCCTATATATCCATTGACCAGAAACCTTTGCTATAGGTTTCTATAAGTTTCTCTGAATTAAGCGCTTCTCCATTCTCAGTACACCAGGAGAAACATGTAATAGTTTTCATGATTGCTCACGTGTCCTCTGAAATGTATTATTCCATTTTAATCATCAGGATGACAACAAGTGTTCTTCCCCTTCAGTTTTATCAATAGTCAGTTCAATGGAAACATGTTATTATTACATCTTATATTAAAAAGTACTGTCCTTTTAACATGTTTATTATTTATTGTAGCCACTGGCCTTGTCCTCCTCGAGGAGGAGGAGCAGGAGGGGCGCACCCAGCCACAACGGTCGCCGCCGTTAAGTGCTTCTTCCACCTGGAGCTCGAAATACACGACGCCGTCGTCCAGCCACCCATGGTGAAGGTGACCCCAACTCCCCTCCGCCCCCTCTCCCCTCCTTGTTTCATTCGATCTAGCAGCCATGGTTTCGGGTTCCTCAAGGTTGCCTAATTACTTTACTTTGTATGGATCCAACAATTTTGTTTGCTACAGAATAGCACCAACCAAGTTAGTCTACAATTTTGTTTACGTTGATGCCCCTGCACAGGATGTGTAGCAAGGCTTCCAATCTGCTTGTTTTGTTTCTGTTGGTGTGTGTATGTGCAAAATGATAGGTGCCTGCCATGTGGTTTATAAACACACAGTTATAACAGTAAGATGATATTCAGGCCCTGTTTGGAGTCACTCGAGCTCCTGTATATATTCCCAGTAGTTTGTGTTCTTGATATCTACATGTATGGTCATGAGGAATAAACCTGCTGATTTCATATGTCGTCCTATGGAAGTCACCAGAATTTTTTTATCAACACTAATTTCAGATAGATAGGTGCTGCTTACCATACCTAAGAGTGTAGCATGCTATGAAGGGATACTCCAAAGTAGAAAAATTAAAAGATGTTAGTAAAATCAGTATGCATCCCTAGTGATGCTTTATCTTGTTATTTTTGTCTGAGTGTTGTGCTGTAGCATCACTGACTAGTATGTTTTTTCTCAAGGTCTATACAAGTGCCATCTATGTCTGGCAACATAAGCCTCTTGTCATGTCATGTATCTATTATCACGTTAGATGTTTTATTAAGTGAATGTTGTATTTCTTGAAAGCGTTGATGTACTGATGTGAACACTACTTGTGTAGTTATGACTAATCAGTTTTCCCCTCTCTTATATAGGAGTTCCTAGGTCGAAGAAATCCGAAGAAGCTCGAAGCCCCTGTTAGCGACTTGCTTTATATGTTATTGAACTTGTAATGCAGAATTTTCTTGGAATTTTGATGTAAGGCTGATCATGGGAATTGGGTGTATATTTACTTGCTGTACTTGTTATTCAAATGCTGGTTGTACTTGTTATATAAATGCTTGGAATTTAATTTTGTGCTAAATGTATAAATAGTACTAAAAGAGTCCTTGGCCCAAATGCTACTGGACCTTAAAAAGGCCACTAACCAAACATAGTTGAACTCGGTTTCAGCAAATACCAGTATATTAATTCTTGAAAATAAATAAAATAAACTGTAAAAAGGCCGAGTTATGAAATTTAAAAGGAGAGCAAAAAAGGCCGAGGCTACAAAAAATGAATTGATTGTAATAGGGTGTGGCCTAGAAATTAAAAGCCCGAATAGTTGGGCCTGGCCCATATAGCTGACCGAAATTAATAAGAAAAAATCATATAAAAGGCCGAATTGTTGGGCTAGGCCCATGTAAAACACCTAATCAGACCGGGCTGAATCTTGTGCCACGTCAGATTGCCACGCTGGATGCCTACGTGGCCTGGGGAGGTTTCTAGTGACCAAAACGCCACAGTAGACGTATTTTGGTCATAAACGTTTGCGACCATTCCAGAAGAAAGGTCGCTATAGTCAGTTTACAACGCCCAGCTTTTGACCTTATGTTTTTGGTCACAAAAAGGTCATAAATGGAAATTTGTGACCTTTTAGTGACCAATAGTGGTGGTCATAAGTTGACATATTTCTTGTAGTGCAAGTTAAAATTGTCTTATCATAAGTGGCAATTCGAAAAATTAGAACCAGTATAACATAGAAATCAATGCAAGATGCAACCACTATCAAACTGCCATGTTAAAAGCATCCAATCATGAGTGACTGATGCGGGATACACAACAACAGTACTTTGATGTAAGAACATGGTATGATAGATAGATGCAGTGTATTCTAGACACAGGACGACATGTCATATGCACATATATAACGTATAAACTCAGCAGGTGCAATTTAATCAAAATAGAAGAAATACAGGCTAGACAACATATGCAACATGAAACCAATTATCACACCGTCAACTTAGAGCAAGCACCTGCGATGGTGGAGTACGGGAGATGAACTCATCATGTAGACTTGGGACTTCAACTTCATTAGCAATAGTAGTGGCAAATCTAGAGAGTTTATGTTTGCGTCGGTGCGGAGGACCACCAACATCCCCTAACTTACTCTTTTCCTTCCTATTTTCTGATGTTTCCTTATGAAGTCAAAACCACAAGAAGATGAATAAAATTAGCTCTGCATAACTGGTTGATGCATGATACAGATGAACACTACTTTGATGTAAGGCAAGCACATGATAGGAGGATGGAATATATACAAAAAAAGACAGCATTTCAACAAAGTAGTAAGCGGAATATGTATGATAGGAGGATGGAATATGTATGAAAAAAGACAGCATTTCATATTCACACGTACGATAGGAGGATGGAATGTGTATGAAAAAATAGTAAGCGGAAGGCATTTCAACAAAATTAGAAGAAATAAAATCTAGGCACCATATGAACATGCAACCAATATCACTCTATCAGGGAAAAAGTGTCTCGTCATAAGTGCCATTTCAAGAAATTG
Organism: Triticum aestivum; assembly: GCF_018294505.1. Lineage (NCBI taxonomy): Eukaryota > Viridiplantae > Streptophyta > Magnoliopsida > Poales > Poaceae > Triticum > Triticum aestivum. The sequence continues at coordinate 195,359,649 of NC_057797.1, forward strand.
GAAGCAGTACAAGCTAGAAGACAATGCAAGACGCAACCTACATCACAGTCCCAAGTTAAATGTGTCTTATCGGTAAGTGATCATTGCAGGTATAAGTTGTAAGCTACGCAGATGCAATTCAACATAATCAGAAGCAATACAAACTAGACATCATACGGAAAACGCAACCACATATAACAGTTCCAAGTTAGAGCAAGCACCTGTGATGGTGGAGTAGGGGAGATGTGCTCACCATGTACACGTATGTTCTAGAAACAGGAACACGTGTCATATTCACAAGCATTATGTGTAAAGTAAGTAGATGCAATTCAACAAAGTTAGAAGCAATACAAGCTAGACATCATACACAACATGCAACCACATATAATAGTGCCAATTTAGAGCAAGCACCTATGATGGTGGAGTAGGGAGATGTGCTCATCATGTACATGTATGTTATAGAAACAGGAACACGTGTCATATTCACAGGCATTATGTGTAAAGTAAGCAGATGCAATTCAACAAAGTTAGAAGCAATACAAGCTAGACATCATACGCAACATGCAACCACATATAATAGTGCTAAGTTAGAGCAAGCACCTCTGATGGTGGAGTAGGGGAGATGTGCTCATCATCTACACAACTACATTGACTGTCTAGCCTCGCGTTGTCTCGCGAATCTTGTTGGGAGGATGGTAGAGTAGAATCTGTAGAGAACCTCCGTTTCAGTTGCTCGGAAGGACCACCATCATCCAGTGCCTTGCCAATTTCCTTCAGCTTTATTGACTTTGCATTGTGAGGTCAAACTGACAAGAAAAAGGAATAAAATTTGCTCTTCAGAACTCATTGATGCATGATACTAACGAACACTACTCTGATGAAAGGCAAAGTCATGATACGAGGATGGAATATGTACGAAAAAATGGACGGCTTGACATATTCACACCTATGATGTGGTAACTAAGCAGAAGGCATTTCAACAAATTAGAAGCACTGCAAACTAGACACCATATGAAAGGTGCAATCAATATCACTCTGCCAAGTTAAAACTGTCTCGTCATAGGTGGCATTCATCAAACTAGAAGCAATACATGCTAGAAATCATATTCAAGACGCAAACCAATATCACACTACCAACTTAAAGGTGTTCCATCATAAGTGACTAATGCAGTATACACAAGAAGAGTAGTTTCATGTAAGAACATGGTGTGATAGACAGATATAGTATGTACCAAAAACATTAAAGTGTGTCATATTCACATGTATCATGTGTAAGCTAAGCAGATGCAGTTTACACTAATTAGGAGCAATACAAGCTAGACACCATATGCAACATGCAACCAGATATCACACTGCCAAGTTAGAGCAAGCACCTTGGATGGTGGAGTAGGGGAGCGGGGACTTGGACCTTGTAATGCACTATCAGTACAAGGAGAATCGGTACAAATGCTCCATTTACGTTGCTGCAGAGGACCACCATCATCGCATTCCTTACTCTTTTCCTTCCTCTTTCTTGATTTTTCCTTGTCATGTCAAACCCACAAGAAAAAGGAACAAAATTTGCTCTTTAGAACTCATTGATGCATGATACAGACGAACACTACTTTCATGTAAGGCAGCCGCATGATAGGAGGATGGAATATGTATGAAAAACAGGATGACGTGACATATTGACGTTTATGATGTATAAAGTGTAAAATAAGAACAAGGTGCTTGAACTTGTTAGAATCAATGCAAGCTAGAAACCATATGAATGATGAAACCAATATCACTCTGCCAAATTAAAAGGGTGCCCTAACAAATGTATTTGACCAAATTAGAAGCAATACATGGCAACATGCTAGAAATAATATGCAATATGCAACGAATAAAGGTGACTCATCGTAAGTGATTGATGCAGGATACAGAAGAGAGGTAGTTTCATGTAAGAACAAGGTTAACACATAGATGTAGTGTGTACCAAAAATAGGAAGGCATGTCATATTCACAGGTATAATGTGTAAACTAAGCAGATGCAATTTACCCTAATTAGAAGCATTACAAGCTAGACACCATATGCAACATGCAACCACATATCACACTGCCAACTTAGAGCAAGCACCTGTGATGGTGGTGTGGGGGAATTGTGGTCATCAACTAGAGATCTACGTTGACTATCTTCAATTAGCCTTGCTGTTTCTTGAGAATCATGTGGGGAGGATGACACTTCACTCTTTAAACGAGTATGGCGTCTCACAGTAACCCACTCGGGTGACTGTCTCATCATAAGTGATTGACGAGGGATACAAAAGAGCATTAGTTTGATGTACGAACATGGTTAATAGACATATGTAGTATGTATCAAAAACAGGAAGGCATGTCATTATCAAAGGTATAATGTGTAAAGTAAGAAGATGCAATTTAACCAAATTGGAAGCAATACAAGCTAGACACCATATGCAACATGCAAGCGCATTTGACAGCGCAAAGTTAAAGAAAGCACCTAGGATGGTTGTGTGTGGCAATTGAGATCATCAACTGCAGAGCTATGTTTACTGTGTCCAACTGCTGACACTGCATCCTTTAGAGTGCTGAAAAGCTTAGTGCTTATCTTCGAATTACACTAGAGCGACTTCTATCTTTTCTTTTCAGCATTCATCAAGACTGCGTCATATTCTGAAATACCCATGCATAAAAAACAATAGTGTGAGTATGGGTGAAGTGTGTGCACAATTAGTACAGTGTAAAGGTAGCAGATAGCAGGTCGGTGAGAAATAAATGACAGGAGACATATGATAGCTCTACAACATGCATGGAACACTAAATTACTACAGGATTCTATGAAAATAACATTTGACTGAAAACAAATAGGTCAGTCCATTTTTTCTGCATCGTCCGATGTACAAAGAACGGGTAGATCGCCTTCATCTACCTCCAGCCAGTCAGTGTTGACGATCTTCCTCGAAATGGCAGCGACCACCGGCCCAGTCCCCTACCTGCGCCCTCCCCTCTACCTCATTGCACCACCATGCTTGGCACCACCCCGGCCATCCATTCAAGCCCCGCGGACCTCTAGATCAGGTGCAAGCAGCTCCTGCGCCCCCACACCCCTATGATAGACACTGATGCGCCGCTTCCCCGGTGAACATGCGGACTAGGTGCTCCATGCGCCTAAGCGGGTGCTGCTTCTTTTAATTGCGGTTCGACTGGACTTGAATTGAAATCCAGGCGGGCTACTGACCTCTAGCAAAGGTGAAATAGTAAAGGGAGGAAACTTTGTGCATTTAGTATCACGAAGAAGATGCAGCAAGAAGCGCTCAACTAGTTTCTTTCGTGGGATGAATACGGTGTGAGCAGAGACGTAAGGTTTGCAAGAATAAGGGAAGAGGAGTACCTCTTTCTGCTGGCAGTGTTATGTCCTCCTTATGTTTTTCCAACGATCTTCTTATGGTTCGCTTCAAACGAGAAGTTGTGGAGGACGGTGCAGCTTTGGACGAACCCATGGCCGAGTTTGTTGAGTGTGGTGCGGTGGCCGTCTGTCGGCGGCGGGGAAGCAGATCCGAGGCGGCGAACAATGGCGTAGCGGAAATAGCTCCTGTGCGGTGGATGGTTGCGACAGTGGAGCGGCAGCAGTGAGGCGCAGGACAGTGTGGTCGGAGTAGTTCTGGTATGGCGCATGTCGGTGTTGGCATCGTGGAGGCAGCTCTACCTTGGCTTCAGCTACTAAGTCCTTGAGGGCGTTGCGGTTGCGGTTGCATTGGACGACGAAGTCAGGGTACCGACTCCGGCGTGATGGGGGAGGGCGGCGGTGGATTGGGTGCTATGGGGTGGACGACGGAGGAGGCTGGGGTTTCGCGGCTGATGGAGAGGGCATTTTGGCGCCCACGGAGTATGAATGGGGAAACGGAGGGAGGTGGGGAACTTAAGGGGGAACAATGTTTCGGTTTGGGACACGCTTGTTTGAAATTTGGGGAAAGTTACAAACTTTGCCCCCATCTAAAATTTCGGACATATTGCGGGTTGGGGGTAGGACAGTAATCTCACGTGTCCCAAATGTGGGCGGGATAGATTTTGACCGAGCGCATGGGTGTTTAGGCGCCCACGGCGTATGAATGCCTCTGAGAGGCGGTTGAGACTGGCGTCTTGGTGAAGTTACAAACCTACCCCGGTTTAGACCTTTGGACATCGGGCCGATAGGCTACACGGGCCAGAGTTAGGACAGTAATTTCCTACCACCAAACATTAGTCTCGCGCGGTTGCAGGTGACCAGAGGCCTATTTGGTGCTTCATTCAATATTTGGGAGCAGAAGCATTAACGTTTTCGGTTCTCTTGAATTGAACATTCAGGATTTGTCAACCTTCACAAATCTTTACTCTTGAAAATCCTAAAGCTATGATTATTTTGGAATGAAGGTGGTACATTTGAATATACATTGTACATGAGTATATATTAAAAAATATGCAACTTACCTCAGTTCATGCATGGTTCCAGATATAATCTCCTTGGTTGCAAGAAAAAAGTTAGACATGCATATGAATATATATAGCATGTTCAAACGCACAACAAAGATTGATGCCCCCTTTTACATATGATTTACAAATGCCATTATCTTGGGTTCAAATAGATGAATGCACTTCCTATGAATTCGAATCTTCGAAACCCTCTTTATGTTGAATTCGACATGTATTCTATTTCGTAGCTAGCAATTTGGAATGTATCCATGCAAGTGACAAATGTATGAAGTGCTTCACACTAACAACAAGGAGTGCACTAATTAATGTTTATATATGAATTGCAAAAGCATCCATTGCATGTATTTCAAAATGCTCTCACTCTATGGATCGATAATATGAAATAAACACATGCACATGCTAGAATTCCATAGAGTATGGATGTCTGATAGACCGATTTTCTTCCATACACAATTTGCAAAATTCATGATCTCATCCAAAAATAATAATGCCATTTATATTTTAATTTAATGTGTAGAACCGCCTTTTACACGTAGATGCACTATGCCTCGGCCCATTCTCACAAACACACTATATATCTCTCTATCTACCGCATAAGTGCACACACTTTATATCCATCGGCATTTCTGTTTCACACATGCTCACTATCTCTCTCGGGGTGTCGGGGAGTCTCACGCACATGATCTCGCTCTCTCTCTCTCTCTCTGTCTGTCTCTTTCTGACTACTATGTACCACTCTTTTCACTAATCTCAATTGGAAAACACTATTTCTCTCACATGCATATATACACACGCACGATCTCTACTAGCCCTCTATACGCACATATATATATATATATATATATATATATATATATATATATATATATATATATATATATATATATGTGCCTACGTGTCTCCCGCACGTACATTATCTTTAGGCCTATCTCGCACACATTGCCCCCCCCCCCAGACACACCGATCTCTTAGTAGTTGGAAGATATGATTCCATCATATCATTCGGTAGGATATCCCTGGCTGTTAGGCTAGATGGTAATACGAGGCAAAGTTTTACCCTAGTTCGGAAGTACATGTGAATACCAGGCATTGTGCGCGTGTGTATACTATCGACGAACTAGCCCCCAAGCTTCTATAACATACTGGGGGCCTAGGGTTACAAATCATATGTAGTCGGCTTATCACCAGTGGGGATAGAGTCCTCCGCGACTCTGGTAGCTAGCTTCGTGTTGTACCCCGAGTCCTCCACATGGGTCTTCGTATAACGCGTCTCGATCCAACCTATGTGGCGTAGGATGGAACCGACCCATGAGTCCTCATGTTGACCCACCACAACTAGAAATGATGTGCCCACCACACCACACACGCAATTGGCCACTAAAAAATAAGCATATACAATAGTACAATGTTATACATGAAATTTAATTGCATGGTGCATCCAAAAATATTTGTTCTGCATTGTGAATGTTTATATATTCTCCTAAAATATTAGTCAGGGAAAGAGAAAAGAAGGGCATATCTCTCCTTGTCTCCACCGAACATCCCCTCTCTCTACACCACTTTCACGTACGCGGACAAACTATCTCTCGGCCCTCTAAAAGTATGCATGTCCACGACACATTCACGCATGACGGTCACTGTATTTCAAGCTAAAGCACTATACGGTCACTGGAGTTCAGAATACTCTCATTAACGGTCACCGTATACATTCTCGTGGTGATCATACGGTATCTAGCTCACGATACGTCTCTGTATTTTCTTGATGACACGGACGGACTTTGCATTTGATGTGTGCTCTGTATTTTGTTGACGACACTTACGGTCATTGTATTTGAAGCGAAAGCACGATATGGTCACTGGACTTCAGAATAAGCTCGTCATGGTCACCACATACATTATGTCGTGCTAACCAACATGTGGTTGGATGGTTAGGAGGACAGTGGTTTCTCGAGCCCACCAGGGTTAAAGTCCCGGTGCTCGCATTTATCCTAGTTTAATTTCAGTATTTTCCGGCGATGAGCGTTCAGTGGGAGGAGACGTTCCACTCGACTACGAGGCACCTATGGTGACTTCATAAAATCTCAAGATCGTATGCTGGCTCACTCTCTCGAACGTGCTCATAGGGGTAGGGTGTGCGTGTGTGGGGTTATAGCGGTGAGTGCTTGCGTGTATATATGAGCCCTTGCATCTGTATCGTGTTAAAAAAATACATGTCATGATTATATGGTCACTGGCTCACCCGTACATCTCCGTATTTTGTTGATGACACAATCAATTGACCAGTCAAACGTTCCATGTGGCGCAACTAGTGTTGCACCATCGGGGCGCGTAACCGTGGGGCCCACCTATAAGCACGTATATGAAAGAAAGAAATGGGAGTTTGAGTCTGTATTGTGTTAATAAAATACATTTTAGGGTGATCATATGGTCACTGGCTCACCATACAACTTCGTAATTTGTCGATGACACAATTAATTGACCAGCAAACGGTCCACATTCAGCAGCGCACATTACCATAGGGCCCACCCGTCAGCGCGTATATGAAGGACAGAAATGGTAATAAATTAGTCGTCAGTGGGTACTCGAAGTCGTGAGACCTCTGGTTGGCAATCGCCAGCGGTGGGGAGTGCATTGATTGGGCGGTGGGGTGGGGATCGCCGGAGAAAAAGCCCGGCGTAGGGGGGGGGCTAAAGGGATGGCCGGTGCAGCGGCGGACCGGCCGTGGGGAGTGGTTTCGGGGCTGGCGGGGCAGTGCCGCGGCATGGACCGGCCACGGGCGGCGGGGGCCGGCGGTTCGACCGGTGGTGGCTGGCGGCTCATGGGGGGTGGAGTTTGATGATAAACTGCAGGTCCTTGATTTCGTATCCAACGGCTAGAAAATCTAATGACCAAAGATGAAAAAGTCAGTCGACTGATGTGTAGCCTCACCCCACACGTACAGATGCACGCACACAAGACACGCACGCATGGAGGCATGCAACGCTGACACGTACACAGAACGAACACACGCACGCATGCAGGCGTGCAACACTGACACGCACACATGCACTCGTGAACACACACACATACGCACACATGCATGCAACACTAAAACGTACCCTTGCGCGCACGCAACACTCACACGCCTGCATGCACACAATGCACGATGCAAGACACATGCTCAAACTATATGTGCATGCACCCTTTGTTAAGGACATGGATTGTTATGGGTATTAATCAATCTTATCTATGATAAGCAGAACATTGATGTTTGCAGCGGTCTTTATGAATCACAACATATCGAACGGGCTATCAACATAGTAGGCTTATCTACATGAAAAGGATGACGTCACACTCAATGAACAATCATCGATTTATGAAATGCCCGCTTCTGACCGCCCTGGCCCACAAAAGGTTCCTCTGCTGTGTGCTGCCTGCGTTGGGTCACTGACATGCAGGCCATGTACCCAAAGAGCCCACATGTTAGTGGAAGAACGGCGCACTGTCCTATGTGAGAGTCGAGGGCGCCACTTGCTGCAAGCCCGACTGAACACGCCTCCTTGCCGCATTCAAACGCCTCCTGAAACACGTCCGTTCATGACCGGGCCGGCATTAAACGCAACGCCGGCCGAGCTCCTCCCGTCCGCTGTCTATTTAATCTCCTATTTAAACAAGGCCAAACGCCGGCCAAGAATCGCACACCTCCGCCGCTCCGCTATCTCCCCCATCACCATTTTGTCGACTCTTACAATGGCTTACGAAGAGTAGTTATTCCGCACAAGCCATTTGTCTAGGTTTGTATCTCTCACACACACCCACGTAGGTGGGGGACGTGCACAAAGACAAGAGGTGCACGCACGGCGCATGTACGCCCGTCTCTTTCCCAACCACACCCGCGCGGGTACACCATGGAGCTCATGTAACGCCCTGGATGTAACTATCCATATTTGTAACTCTGACTCTTGCCTTTTTCCGAAGATGCGATATTCCCTTCGTGGTTGGGTTTTTGTTTTTGTTTTGCATTTTGTTCATGTCATGCATTTCATATCATGTCATCATGTGCATCGCATCTGCATACGTGTTCGTCTCATGCATCCGACTATTTTCCTCGTTGTCCATTTTGCAATCCGACACTCCTACGTCCTCCGGCGTACCCCTTTTGTCTCTTTTCGTGAGCGTGTGTTAAACGTTCTCGGAATGGATCGAGATTCGCCAAGTGGCCATGGTACTCCATCGGTAGACCGCTTGTAAAATTTCATGCCATTTGGAGTCCGTTTGATGCTCCAACGGTTAACCGGGTAACCGCGAAAGCCTCTTGTGTGTTGCAGCCCAACACCCCTCCAAAACGGTCCAACAACCCATCTAAACCACTTCCATGTCCTCCATCGTCAGATCACGATCGTGTGGGCGAAAACTACACTCAATTTGGACACTCCTACCTCCTCCTACATATAAATATGTGTCTCCCCCCCTCCCGAAAATTCGCGGATGAAACCCTAACCTCCTTCCACCTCGCGCCGCCGGACAGATCCTCCCACCGGCCGGACATGTCCGCCGCTCCCCTCCACGTCGCGCGGACCAATGGCAGGCTGTCACCTCAACTCCGCCGCCTCCTGCACCCACTCATCCACCGCCACGTGTCCACCCGGCCTCCCCACCTTGCCGCGACCCGCGGAGCCTATCCGGGGCTCGGGCGAGCCCCACTGGGTTCGCCGCCACGCGCCGCGAGCCTGAGGGCTCCGCCGCCGCCGCTCGAGCTCCCGCCGGCCACCCGTGCCTCTCCGGAGTCCGTCGACCTCGTCGGCCCCTCTCTGCCGCCTCGCCTCACCTTCCTTGCCGCCAATTCCTCGCTGGAGTGCGCGTCCTGCTCCATTCCGGCCTCTTCGCCCCTGTCCTGGTCTTCTCCTCGCGCCCGGACCTCCTCGTTGAACCTCGCCGGAGTTCCTCCATGAGGCAAGCAACAGCAGCAGCCGCTGCACCCTTTCACCGCCATTCTATAGGAGCCTGCCGCCCATGGCACCCCTCCCGTGTGCGCCTCCTCTCATCCTCCGGGCCCACAATAGCTCGAGGGGAGGATCCCCTCGATCCCGTGCTCCTCGTTGACCACCTGGATCACCTCTGCGTTGGATCCATGCCGAGGCCGCGCTGTCGTGGCTCTGCTTCTTGTCGAGCAGAGGACGCCCGCTCTGCTTGAGCGTTGACCATGCCCCGTTCAAGCGTTACGCGCCAGGCACGCAGCGAGGCCGGCCCAAGCAGCTCCCCTCCACCTCGTTTGATCCAGCCTGCCAGCCGCCTCCTTTGACTGGGCCGAAGCCCATGGTGAGGCCACCCAGCTTTTTTTCCTTCTGGTGGGCTAGCAGTTTCGGCTCGCGTCTATTTTTTTCTATTAGCGATTTTCCTATTTATCCAGCAAACTTCCAGTTTACAGTTTATTCCCTAGTCTTCATGCATATTATAACTCATGAACTATGCATCATATGTAAAAACTCCAAATATGAAAAATGCTTAGAATTTTGTCTAGTTTCATAATATGCAACTTTCAACCATGTTTAAAATGTTGTTTGTTTAAATTTGCTCATCTGCCATGTTAAAATGCTTTAATTCATAACAAAATAACCGTAGCTCGGTTTTAAATAATCTTTATATGTAAATGGGGTAGAAAAATGTATAATTTGACACGGTGGCATTCCTTTACATGTTTAACAACTCTAAAATATGGTTTAGGGCAGAACATTACCAAATTCATAATATGCACATGAGGATTTTCCTGACTTGTTGCTTGTTGTTCCGGCCTCATTTAAACTTGTCTAGATAGGTAGTTTTCATATGCTTCACCTCTTGCCATGTTAATCAACATTTAATATTGTTGGGTACATAAACAAGATCGAACTAAATAACTTGAATGTAGTGTTCCGTTAATATGTAACTCGTTGCATATTGAGCTCCACTTAACTTGCAGTTTTGCTTGTGCACTTTGCCACGCCATGTTTCATTAAACCGGACATGCATCATACTTGTTTGCGCATCATGCCATGTTCATGTGATGGTTGTTTACTATGTTGTTTTCTTCTTTCCGGGTTGCTTCTCTCGTTAGCTTTGGTTTCGGTCTGGAGTTGTGAGGATCCGTTCGGCTACGTTTGTTTGTCTTCTTCATGGACTCGTTCTTCTTCCTTGCGGGATCTCAGGAAGATGACCATACCCTCGAAATCACTTCTATCTTTGCTTGCCAGTTGTTCGCTCTATTGCTATGCCGTGCTACATACCACTTCCTATATCATGCCTCCCATATTGCCATGCCAATCCTCTAACCCACCTTTCCTACCAAACCGTTGTTTGGCTATGTTACCTCTTTTGCTCAGTCCCTCTATTAGCATTGCTAGATGCAGGTGAAGATGAAGTTTGTTCCATCTTTGGAACATGGATATATTGGGATATGACAATATCTATGGTTTTATTACTGCATCTATATACTTGGTAAAGGGTGGAAGGCTCGGCCTTATGCCTGGTGTTTTGTTCCACTTTTGCCGCCCTAGTTTCCGTCATACCAGTGTTATGTTCCTTGATTTTGCATTCTTACATGGTTGGGTGTTATGGGAACCCCTTGACAGTTCGCTTTGAATAAAACTCCTCGAGCAAGGCCCAACCTTGGTTTTACATTTGCCTAGAAACCTATAACCTTCCCTTGGGTTTTCGCGAGCCCGAGGGTCATCTTATTTTACCCCTCCCGGGCCAGTGCTTCTCTAAGTGTTGGTCCGAACCAGAGCACCGTGTGGGACCGTCCCTTGGCAACATGGGTTATGTTGGTTGAGGAAGTCCTGGATTAGGGGGTCCTCGGACATCTGGACTATATACTTTGGCCGGACTATTGGACTATGAAGATACAAGATTGAAGGCTTCATCCCCTGTCCGGGTGGGACTCTCCTTTGCATGGAAGGCAAGCTTGGCGATTCGGATATGTAGATCTCCTTCTCTGTAACCGACTCTGTGTAACCCTAGCCCCCTCCGGTGTCTATATAAACCGGAGGGTTTAGTCCGTAGGCCAACAACAATCATAATCATAGGCTAGAATCTAGGGTTTAGCCTCTACGATCTCTTGGTAGATCAACTCTTGTAATACTCATAACATCAAGATCAATCAAGCAGGAAGTAGGGTATTACCTCCATCGAGAGGGGCCGAACCTGGGTAAACATTGTGTCCCCCACCTCCTGTTATCATCCGGCTTAGACGCACATTTCGGGACCCCCTACCCGAGATCCGCCAGTTTTGACACCGACATTGGTGCTTTCATTGAGAGTTCCACTGTGCCGTCACGTAAAGGCTTGATGGCTCCTTCGATCATCGGCAATGATGTGATCTAGGGTGAGGTTTTTCTCCCCGGATAGATCTTCGTATTCGGCGGCTTTGTACTGGGGGCCAACTCACTTGGCCATCTAGAGCAGATCGATAACTACGCCCCTGGCCGTCAGGTCAGATTTGGAAGCTTGAACTACACTGCCGATATCCGCGGAGACTTGATCTTCGACGGATTCGAGCTCATGTCAGGCGCGCCGCACAACTACGACGAGCATGACTTAGCTTTGCCGTCGGATGGTGTTTGGGAGATCGCACCTGCGGTTACTCCGGCCCTCAATCTGGAGCAGATCGTGCAATCCGAGGACGGATGGATGGACCCTGCCACGGAGGCTGCACACTCAGCGGTGATAGAGCCGAATATTGACGTCATGTCCCATAAGACCTGTGTTACCAGACCCTTGGATTCGTCCCCGGCCACAGGCTCCGAACCGCCTGCGTCCATGCCTATCCAATCTGATTGGGCACCGATCATAGATTTTACCTCCGCGGACATTTTTTAGCACTCGCCCTTGGGCGATGTGCTAGATTCATTGAGGTCTCTCTCCTTGTCAGGAGACCCTCGGCCGAACTATGTCTGGCTCGAGTGGGAAGCGGACGACGAAGGAATTTGTTCCCCACCCACCACCCACTTAATAGCCATTGTCGATGACTTAACCGACATGCTTGATTTTGACTCCGGAGACATCGACGGTATGGACGACGATGCAGGAGAGAAACAGGAACCACCGCCCACAGGGCGCTGGACAGCCACTTCATCACACGATATATACATGGTGGATACACCCAAAGAAAACAACGACGAGGAACGGGAGGATGTAGCAAAGGATAGTCCCCTCGAGAAGCAACCAAAGCGACGACGTAGGCGCCGCTCCAAATCCCGCCTCAGCAAAAACAACGATAATAGCGCAAGAAAGAATAATACCCCAGTCGACTCCAAAGGAAACGATGACCACATGGACCCAGCGATGGAGCAGGATGAGCCAGCGGACGGCGAACATAGTACAGAGCTGCTGTCCAATCACGACGGCGTCAAGGGTAAAGCTCATCAACCTGTCTCCGGATAGGAGAGCAGTCCGGACGATGATGCACAAATCATCCCGGAAAGACACTTGGAACGAGAGAACCTCCATAGAAGGCTTATTGCCACCACGAGGTGCCTGGAGAAGAAGAAGCAAAGGCTTAAGGCCGCGTAGAATACACTCAACAGCAAATGGAACAAAGTGCTTGACACTGAAGAAAAGTACGGCGGCAGTCGCCACACAAAGAGGTATCCAAAGCGCAAGCTGCTGCCTGAATTTGACGACGAGGCTTTAGAGCACATTCAGCCGAAAAATAAAACGGCTGATCAGCCGGATCGACCACCCCATGGCCGCGACAGGGCAGCTAACGATGTCGCACACAAGTTAGCGCACGATTTACATGAAGACCTGCACAAAAAAGCCGGTATGGCCAGGTCCATCTACGGATCTAGGAAGCGCGCTCGGGCACAGAATCATGGCCGCCCAAACGACTATAGTGACCAAATAATAGCTCGGAATCAAAACCGAACGCTACAACCATCCGAAGAATGCCATGACAGAACCAAATACAGGGGTGCCACGCACCCCCTATGCTTCACCGATGAGGTGCTGGACCATGAATTTCCAGAGGGATTCAAACCCGTGAACATAGAGGCATACGACGGAACGACAGACCCTAGGGTCTGGATTGATGACTTTATCCTTCCCATCCACATGGCTCGTGGATATGATATCCATGCCATCAAATACCAGCCCCTCAAGTTGAATGGACCAGCTCGGCACTGGCTGAAAAGCCTCCCCGAAAACTCAATTGGACGCTGGGAAGAGCTTGAGGATGCTTTGAGGGCCAATTTTAAAGTGACCTATGTCCGACCTCCAGACGCAGACGATTTAAGTCAAATAATTCAACAGCCCGGAGAGTCAGCCTGAAAGCTTTGGAACAAATTTCTCACGAAGAAGAATCAAATCGTCGACTGCCAGGATGTCGAAGCCTTAGCGGCTTTCAAGCACAGTGTCCGGGACAAATGGCTCCCCAGACACCTCGGCCAAGAAAACCCGAGGACAATGACAGCACTAACAAGCCTTATGACCCGCTTTTGCATGGGCGAAGACAGTTGGCTGGCCCATAGCGGCACCAGAAACCCAGGCACATCCGAAGTCAGGGATGGCAACGGGAAACTGCGACGCTATAAAAACAAGCATCAAAACAACGAAGACAGCCCGGACAACACGGTGGTAAACGCCGGATTCAGGGGCTCTTGACCCGGTCAACAGAAAAAGCCATTTAAAGGCAGCAGAGATGGACCATCCAGCCTAAACAAGATTCTAGATAGATTATGTCAGATTCATGGCACCTCTGACCAACCTACAAATCACACCAACAGAGAATGATGGGTCTTCCAGCAGGCCGGCAAGCTAAACGCCAAACACATGGGGAGGGGGACACCAAGCGAAGATGGGGATGAGCCTCGCCAGCTGAACACTGGGGAACAGAAAAAATTCCCACCAGAGGTCAAAACAGTGAACATGATTTACGCAACTCACATACCGAAGAGGAGGCGCCAGTGCACACCCCGAGACGTATATGCCGTATAGCCTGTCACCCCCATGTTCAACCCTTGGTCGGCCTTCCCAATCACTTTTGATCGCAGGGATCACCCGACTAGTATCCGGCATGGAGGATTGGCTGCCTTGGTTCTAGATCCAATAATTGACGGATACCATCTCACCGAGTCCTTATGGATGGCGGCAGTAGTCTTAATCTGATATATCAGGACACCGTTCGCAAAATGGGGATAGACCTGACAAGAATCAGCCAAAGCAATACTACATTTAAAGGAGTAATACGAGGCCCAGAGGCCCGCTGCACGAGCTCTCTAGTACTAGAGGTTGTATTCGGTTCTCCTGACAACTTTCGAAGCAAAGAATTAACCTTCGACATCGCTCCATTCCGAAGCGGCCGTCACGCACTACTCGGAAGAACGACCTTTGCTCGTTTTAACGCAGTACCGCATTATGCTTATCTTAAGCTTAAGATGCCCGGTCCACGTGGCATCATCATAGTTAGCGGAAACACAGAGCGTTCCTCACATATAGAGGAATACGTGGTGGCTCTAGCAGCCAATCACTGAACGGCCTCTCCAACCAGAAGAAATGATCGGCCGTCAAGACCGCGGACACGGTTAGACGAGTCTGGCGCACCACTAGCTGTAATAGCTCAGATAAACCTGAGATTGTGTCGATGGATATACCCCCATAGGTGGTGCTTGGGGTCCCCGCATGTAAAAAAGGCTATAGTTCGGCTTGACCCTATTTAGATTGCATTTTAATGGTTCATTAAGAATAACCAATTTTTCGCACGAAGACTTTCACCTACGTTTTCCTCTTTTACAGATGATCATCGTGCTACACTCTTCTAGAATACGACACAACGAAGACACAAGCGCAGACATGTAGTAGGGCCCCGCTCAAAGGCTTCTTTTTAGATTAAGACCCTGTGTAAACCTTTTTCACTATCTCTTGTTTCTTCACTCCCTCCGGATACTCAACACAACCGAAAGGGATGCTGGCATTTTTGGCATTTCGTCATGTCAGACTAATGCAAGTACCTGGAAAATCAGGGCTCGTTATCGACGGTGTTACTCAGCCCAGTATATGTTGTAAAGTCCGAATACCTTAGGGAGTGTTCGGCGCCGTTAGTTTGGCCTTATATGCATCAGCTCTAAATCCTGTCTTTGGTCAATAGTTGGGTTTGCCCGGCTCCTGTGTTTTGCTACCTTATGTTCCGCTCTATTGGCTAAGGTGGCACCGGGAGAACTACTGTGATTGTGCCCTAGTTCATCCGGATGAGAACCTCAGTAGAGAAAGCCGAAAACTGACTTTCATGATAAAGCGCGAGACTTCTCAACCACTCGATGACTCAGCAGAATCTTCGTAATTCCTCCGCATTGACGAAGGACCGATTTCCCGGTAATGTATGTACGCGCACCGTACTCGGATGAGCGCGAAAGTACCAGGGGCTATATAGTAGCCCCACTATCAAACTCCTATGGCTAAGTGAAAGTGTTAAACCTATATAGTCCGATTGCCTTGTTCGCCACGCTATTACCTCCTTAATGGACCAAGACGTTGGGTTAAGTGTGAATACGCGCTTTTCCGAACACCCACACATTATGTGCGTGTGGGCTGAAGCCGACGACTGCAAACTTTCAGGTTGTATACATACATAAACGGTCGCACAGGAGGCACCATAATACTTTCAGGCAAAAGTATAAACACAGCCTTTATAATCCAAATAGCATTATTTTTAAAGTTGGGATACAAGTCACTCAAACATGATACTCTTCGAGCACTGAGCCTCTATTAAATGAGCACATTCTAGGACTTCTTCAAAATAGTGCTCAGCCGAGACCTGGCCTACGGTTGGATCCCGGGTTGCAATAGCGGTGTCCTCCATCTCTGCCCAGTATGTCTTAACACGGGCAAGAGCCATCCGCGCACCCTCTTTGCACGACGACCTCTTTGCAGTGTCGATATGCGGCATAGCACCAAGGAATCGTTGCACTAAACCAAAATAACTATTCGGCCTTGGTCCCTTTGGCCAAAGATGATCCACGACAGACCTCATGGCAAGTCCGAACAACCTATGGAGCCCGGCCCACTCGGCCATTTGTTCATTTAACAGCAGCGGACGCGTTGGAGCACTGAACTACGACCAGAACAATCTTTCCACTTCATGATCTTTCTGATCTTTGAAAACTCAGTCGCATCAGCAGCACTCATTGCCAAGTCCAAGTACACGCCTGCAGCACTCCATAATTGATCCAGAGGGGCATACTTCGGATCTCCAAACTTCGTCCGCAACAAAAAGGGCTTCCCAGCCATGATTTGAGAGCGGGTTTCCTTGGCTGCTTCCAAGGCTTTCTTCAGGTCATCCGCTTTCGCTTGGCTTTCCTTTTTAAGAAGCTCATATCGGCCGGCGGCATCTTTCAGCTCAACAGCCATCTTGGCTATTTTATTTTCGCTCTCGCGACGGGCAGCCTGTTCGGCTCTTAAGTCTTCGGCCGCCTTTAGGGCGGCCACATCACTTCTCCTGGCTTGTTCCTTGGCTCGGGCAAGTTCCGCCCGAAGGGTCTCCACGGCGCCAGCTCCATCTGCAGTCACAACATATTATAGATACTAGCATCATGCTCCTCTTAATATTTGTTGATCACCCAAAAATACATACCATGTGCCTCGTCAAGCCGCTTGTTCACAAGCGCAATGTCGGCATCTGCCGCATCAAGTTGCCGCCTAAGTCTGGCAAACTCAGCAGTCTGGCCAGCTACCGGACCCTTAGCCACCTGCACATGAAAGCAGCGCGATCATTACCTGGGACTATGATCCTCTGTTTGCCGCCTCTGGATAGCAACCAGAGTCTCAGGGGCTACTATCTGTATTGAGCACACCTAGCGTGTGTGGTACCGTCAAAAAAATTTATATATTACTTTGCGTACCTCAAAGCCTCTTAGCAGGCTCGTAAAAGCCTCTTGCAACCCACTTTTGGCAGATGAAATCCTCTCAACCACCGTACCCATTAAAGTACAATGCGCCTCTGAGATAGCCGCTTACTCCAAAGGACCCATCAGTGCATCCGGTTATGCACCGGACAATCCTAGACTCTTTCTGTTGCTCTCCTTTTAGGAGCCAAATACTCTAGACTTCGGGTGGCCGAAGGGTTACCTTCTGGCCTTGACGGATCAGGAGAAATCCTCCGTGATGACACCTCAAGGTCATCCGCCCCAGGAGGCGAGGAGACAGGTGGAGGCGTTTCGCTCTCTATCATCTCCGGAAGAAGATCCCCCGAAGACGAACTCTGTCGAGAAGGTCTACGAGCCGGACTACAAGATATATGTCTCGGTTATTGTCCTCGGAGATAAAGCAGGATATATTTACCAAAAGTACTCTTGTTCACCTTCAGCTCGATGGAGGGCTGGCCCCCTTGCGGGCACTGTGCGGTAAGGACGCCCTCCGGGGCAGGTCCCCTGGCAAAGGTTTCTTCCCTTGTTTGGAAACCTTCATTTCCAAGTCTTTAGAGCCGGTCATTTTCCTTCCTTGAGGAGAGCGGATTCGAGATTCTTCACCCCGATTATCCTCCTTCGCGGAGACACTAATTCCCCCGGTTTGGATGAGTAATGCGTGAAGCCCACTTTCAGCTTCTTTATTCCTCCCTTTATCTTCCCCTAATGGCACTTGATAAGGTGCGTGCTCAAGCATCCTGGCTAGTACAGGATCCGGTGAGCCTTCGGGAAGGGGAGCCGAACACCTGATCATCTTCTCCTTTCTTATCCAGTCCTGGACGAGAGCGATTTTTTCAGAATGATATTGTGACAAATAAAAAGACAGCATGTTCGGCCGCAGAATTACTTACGTCGGTATCTAGACAGTTGTAGTTGAGACCCGCATCCTCGGTGGTGTCCGGACACTTTATTCGTGATCCGAAGAACAATCCATACATCTCTTTGAGCATCATGCCGAAGAATTGCTAAGTAGTTCACGGTCCTTTCGGGTTGAACTCCCACATACAGAGAGATCGATGTTGGCATGGCAGGACCCGACGAACTAGCATAACTTGCATTACCTTGACAAGACTGACATCCCTCTTGAGCAGATCTCGGATGCTACTTTGCAATGTCAGCACGTCATTAACTGGCCCCCAGTCCAGCCCCTTGTTGACCCATGACGCCAGTTGCGGCGGGGGGCCCGAGCAGAAGGTGGGGGCAGCTGCCCACTTCGTACTTCGGGGAGCTGTGATGTAAAACCACTCCCGCTGCCATAAGTTGGACACCTCTAGGAAGGAACCCTTTGGCCGTAGAGCATCGGTGCCTTTGCCTATTATGGCACCTCCGCATTCTACGTGTCGCCCATCAATCATCTTCGGCTTCACATTGAAGGTCTTGAGCCATAAGCCGAAGTGTGGGGTGATGCGAAGGAAGGCCTCACACACGACGATAAACGACGAGATGTGAAGGATGGAATCTGGAGCTAGATCGTGGAAATCGATCCCGTAATAGATCATAAGCCCTCTAACAAAGGGATCAAGACTAAAGCCTGGCCCCCGGAGGAAGTGGGAAACAAATACGACACTCTCGTTGGGTTCGGGAGTGGGGATGACCGGCCCTTGAGTAGGCAGCCTGTGCGAGATTTCGATGGTCAGATACCTAGCTTCCCTTAGCTTCTTGATGTCCTCCTCTGTGAGAGAGGAGGCCATCCACCAGCCTTGAAGGTTAGATCCGGACATGGTTGAAGGTTCGAAGCGCTTAGCCTGAGCCTTGGGGGTTGGAACTCGAGGTGGGGGAGGGGAAGGATCAAGCGCGAGAAGAAAAGGACAGGCCATGGCCCCCTTTATAAAGAGGGTGAATATCAAGCGTCCTCCGCGTGGCCGTTTGGAACTTGCCTAAAATCCAGGAGTCATACTAACAAGCACGATTGGGTTACCCACACCCGTATTGATGAGAATCCCGTGATAAGGGGAACACGATCTCTGCTTCGACAAGACGTGCCAATAAAAACGCCTCGCAACACGTGTAGTGGCAGGCTGGGAAAAATGGTTCGTAATGACCAGACCACGGCAGGATGTCACGTTGTGAAAGGTTGTCAGCAGATTAGATTTGTGGAATGTTGTACTCTCTACGGTGGTATGTGGAATTTGTTTTATAGAGCCGGACGCAATCCTTGTGTTCAAAATCTTCTATGGAGTATTCGGAGAAGAACCCGGCTTGCAATGCCAAAGACAATCTGCACGCCGGACTCATCGTCATTGAAGCCTAGTTCACGGGCTACTGTGGGAGTCCTGGATTAGGGGGTCCTCGGACAGCCGGACTATATACTTTGGCTGGACTGTTGGACTATGAAGATACAAGATTGAAGGCTTCATCCCGTGTACGGGTGGGACTCTCCTTTGCGTGGAAGGCAAGCTTGGCGATTCAGATATGTAGATCTCCTTCTCTGTAACCGACTCTGTATAACCCTAGCCCCCTCCGGTGTCTATATAAACTGGAGGGTTTAGTCCATAGGCCAACAACAATCATAATCATAGGCTAGCTTCTAGGGTTTAGCCTCTACGATCTCGTGGTAGATCAACTCTTGTAATACTCATATCATCTAGATCAGTCAAGCAGGAAGTAGGGTATTACCTCCATTGAGAGGGCCCGAACCTAGGTAAACATTGTGCCCCCCGCCTCCTTACCATCCGCCTTAGACGCATAGTTTGGGATCCCCTACCCGAGATCCGCCGGTTTTGACACCGACATTGGTACCTGTACGCTTAGCTTATCCGGTGTGCTCTGAGAACAAGATATGTGCAGCTCCTATCGGGATTTGTCGGCACATTCGGGCGGTCTTGCTGGTCTTGTTTTACCATTGTCGAAATGTCTTGTAACCGGGATTCCGAGACTGATCGGGTCTTCTCGGGAGAAGGAATATCCTTCATTGACCGTGAGAGCTTGTGATGGGCTAAGTTGGGACACCCCTGTAGGGTTTTGATCTTTCGAAAGTTGTGCCCGCGGTTATGTGGCAGATGGGAATTTGTTAATGTTCGGTTGTAGAGAACTTGAGACTTAACTTAATTAAATGCATCAACCACGTGTGCAGCCATGATGGTCTCTTCTCGTCGGAGTCCGGGAAGTGAACACGGTTCTTGTGTTATGTTTGTACGTAAGTAGTTTCAGGATCACTTCTTGATCACTTCTAGCTTCACGACTGTTGCGTTTCTTCTCTTCTCGCTCTTATTTGCATATGTTAGCCACCATATATGCTTAGTGCTTGCTGCAGCTCCACCTCATTACCTTTCCCTACCCATAAGCTTAAATAGTCTTGATCTCACGGGTGTGAGATTGCTGAGTCCTCGTGGCTCACAGATACTTCCAGACTGTTGCAGGTGCCGATAATACTAGTGCAGGTGACGCAACCCAGCTCTAATGGGAGCTCGATGAAGATCTTGTTCGTTGTTTTGTGACTTTCCGGTTGATCAGTAGTGGAGCCCAGTTGGGACGATCATGGATCTAGCATTTGGGGTTGTCTACTTTTATTTTTGTTCCGTAGTCGGACCTTGATTGTATTCTGGATGATGTATGATCTATGCATGTATTGTGTGAATTGGCGATTGTAAGCCAACTCCTTATCCCTTTCTTATTCAGTACATGGGATGTGTGAAGATTACCCCTCTTGTGACAAGCCGACCATGCGACTATGCCTCTAAGTCGTGCCCCGACACGTGGGAGATATAGCCGCTTTGTGGGTGTTACAGCTCATTTCTGTACAAAAGGGCATCACACGTGGTAATTTGACACGTGTACTGGTTGTCCACTTGGTGGAGGGAGGATCGTCTACTACGGGTGAACAAACAAATTGCGACCTAATGCGTTATGTTAAAAAAGAGGCAAACCATGTGGGGCCTACCTTAGAGGCAAGGCTCTATACTCTAGAGTACTTTTGATGTGTCCCGTCAACTCACAGAACGAGGAGAAGCTTGCTTGGTACGACGTCTCCCCCGCTCACGGGCACGGTGGCTCGCAGGATGAGGTGAAGCTTGCTTACCAGTAGTAGTAATGTATGCCTTACGCCCGCTCCCTCGCCCACGCGCGCGGTGGCTCACAGGACGAGGAGAAAATTTTACTACTCCCTCCGTTTACTACTCGTCCCTACTACCTTGGTTAGAGAGATTATCATATTGTTTGGAATATATATGTTCTTTAGTACTCCCTCCATTTACTTATACAAGGCCACTATAAAAAAATACATTTTGCATCTATACAAGGCCACAAATAGTAATCGAGACAAAAGTTACTACTCCCTCCTTTCCAGTTTATGGCTCAATTTCAAAATCTCTCCAAGCAAGCTAGACAGTGAGTGGTCGAAATAATTGCGTACTCCTAGTTTGCACAAGTAATTAGTACGCTCGTTTTGTCGGCGTCCTAGAAACGGGGGTCCCCAGACTCGCCTGCCTGCGGCCCATGGCATGGCTGGGCTGGCAGGTTTGTACGGCCCATCTTCATCGACAAGGCATCCAAGACCCTCGCGAGGGGCCAAGCTTTGCGAGGCGGACGATGCAAGACCTCCTCAGGAGCGGACACGCCAAGCAGACTCATGAGGGGCGGAGATATCAATGCAAGGCAAACCTCGCGAGGTCCACGTGACGTGAGCCATGACGATTGAGACCAGGCGGGCACTAGGCGGGCGCCAGGGCGTGCAATGTCCTTGTTTCCTCTTTGGTGACAAGGGGCAAGCGCAGGCGCGGAGTACCGAGGCATCAAACAAAGGTTTCCATATTGGTGCAACAAGACCTAGACCAGAAGGACGGCAAGACGAAGGTCACCATGGAGCCCAAGACGGCATCATCACTAGAGCCTTTTGCAGGCGAAGACCACCTTTTGTCAGGATAGCTTGTTCTAGCTGTCCCCTTTCAAATTGGCTGTTGTTGGCTCCCTTACCGCTCAATATTTGGGGAGAAGACCAGGGCCTCTATATAAGTAGAACTATCCACCATCGTAGAGGGAGAGAGGATCTTGGACCGGATCCACCCCACCAAGGCCACACAAAAGTTCGCCAAGCACAAGAACACCTCAACCTTAGGAGACGGTTCTTCCCCTTGTAACTGTTCTTCATCAGCCCAAGAGGCAATCCAACACCACCACATTGGAGTAGGGTATTACACCCAACGGTGGCCCGAACCAGTATAAATCTTGTGTCTTTCTGTGTTGTGAGTTCGTCGAGTTTGTCTGCGAGATCTTAGAGAGCTAGGGCATGGATCGATAGGGAGAAAACCTTCGCGCGCACCCAGTGTTCGAACCTTAAGGGTCTGCCGGAACCCGTGATCCGACATTTGGTGCGCCAGGTAGGGGTGCGCTGTGGCTTCTCTTTTGTCGATCTGCGCTCCATCGACACCGCGCTCCGCCCGCATGGTAGGCACCCTGCCACCGACTCCGACGGCCAGTGTTGACAGTGGGGCCAGGGGGCTCCGAGCCCTAGCCCCCGCCCTGCGGTGGGTGCAGTGGCCGCCCAAGTTCAAGACAGAGATGCCGCTGCACTACGACGGCGCTGTGGACCCGTCACCTTCCCTGCTGGCGTAGGAGGAAGCCAGGGGAGACGACAATGTCATGCCCAACTAGCTTCCCATGGCCCTCGCTAGCGAACCGCACGCCTGGCTGCTCAACCTTCCCGGATCCACGGTGGCGTCTTGGGAGGAGCTCCGCGGCCTCTTTACTGTGTGCTACGCAACACCAGCGCATCATGCGGTGGCGGCCCTGCTAGGCGGCTCACAAGGGACGCCTTAAGAGCGCCACACCAAGCCATTCCTCCGCCAGATTGGTGCCGCTTCCATGCGCTCGGGGGCTCCGCCGGGCTGGACCACTTCCGAGGCCGACCTCACCTTTAGCTCAGAAGACCACCCCATCACCACCACCGGCTCAGGCATGCCCCCGATGCTCTGCGCACCCACCATCTGCAATGTGGTCGTCATCAAGACCCTCGTCGACGGCGCCGCAGGCCTCAACTTGATTTCCATAGAGGCCTTCAGCCTGCTTCATGTGCCGTTCGAACGACTCAGACTCAGCAAGCCTTTCTTAGGGGTTGGTGGTGGCGCCACCCGCTCCCTGGGGCAGATCCGCCTTCCCGTCACCTTTGGCACGCGTGACAACTACCGCAACGAGCTGGTTGATTTCGACATCGCCCGTATCGGCCTCCTGTACAACGCCATCCTCGGGTACCCAGCCCTGGCCCAATTCATGGCGGCGACTCACCCAGCCAACAATCTCATGACAATGCCAGTGAGAAAGGGTGTCCTCACCATCAAAGGGGACACTACGGAGGCCGTGACAGCGCTCAAACTTGCCTTCAGGGTCGCTGCGGTGGCGCAGCCCGTCGGCACCGGTACCCCATAGGCCAGGGAGGCCGCGCTGACCAAGAAGAAGTAGTTGTTCACCCAAGACAAGGCAGAGACAAAGCAGGTGCCGGTCGACAAGGACGGCTCCACAGGAGCCACCTTCACCATAGGTGCCGGCCTCAACCCCATCCAAGAGGAAGCATTGGTGAAGTTCTTGCGTGCGAACAAGGACATATTCGCATGGGAGCCCAATTAACTAGTGGGGGTCCCGAGGGAGGTGATTCAGCAACACCTGAAGGTGTGCCCCAATGCGCGCCCTGTGAAGCAGCGAGCAAGGCGGCAGTCCACGGAGAAGCAGGCTTTCATTGTCCAAGAGACCCACAAGTTGGAGGTGGGGGTCGTTGTTCATGAGGTCAGGTACCCTGAATGGCTAGCATACACAGTTATGGTGCCGAAGAAAGGCGGGGAGGAGCGAATGTGTGTTGACTTCACCAACCTCAACAAGGCAAGCCCTTAGGATCCGTTCCCTCTCCCATGCATCGACCAGATCGTCGACTCCACCACTGATTGCGACCTGCTGTGCTTCCTGGATGCGTTCTTGATATGTCTCCGTCGTATCTACTTTTCCTAACACTTTTGCCCTTGTTTTGGACTCTAACTTGCATGATTTGAATGGAACTAACCCGGACTGACGCTATTTTCAGTATAATTACCATGGTGTTATTTATGTGCAGAAACAAAAGTTCTCGGAATGAACTGAAACTTCACTGAACAACTTTTCAGAAAATGTAAAAAATCCTTGCAAAAGATGAAGGCCAGGGGGCCCACCACCTGTCCACGACGGTGGGGGGCGCGCCTGCCCCCCTAGGACGTGCCCCCTACCTCGTGGGCCCCGTAGAGCACCTCCGACTCCAACTCCAACTCTGTATATTGTGTTTCGGGGAGAGAAAAATTAGAGAGAAGAGTTCATTGCGTTTTATGATACGGAGCCGCCGCCAAGGCCTAAAACCTCTTGGGAGGGCTGATCTGGAGTCCGTTCAGGGCTCCGGAGAGGGGAATCCGTCGCCATCGTCGTCATCAACCATCCTCCATCACCAATTTCATGATGCTCACCGCCGTGCGTGAGTAATTACATCGTAGGCTTGCTGGACGGTGATGGGTTGGATGGGATCTATCATGTAATCGAGTTAGTTTTGTTAGGATTTGATCCCTAGTATCCACTATGTTCTGAGATTGATGTTGTTATGACTTTGCTATGCTTAATGCTTGTCACTAGGGCCCGATTGCCATGATTTCAGATCTGAACCTATTATGTTTTCATCAATATATGAGAGTTCTGGATCCTATCTTGCAAGTCTATAGTCACCTATTATGTGTTATGATCCGTTAACCCCGAAGTGACAATAATCGGGATACTTACCGATGATGACTGTAATTTGAGGAGTTCATGTATTCACTATGTGTTAATGCTTTGTTCCGGTACTCTATTAAAAGGAGGCCTTAATATCCCTTAGTTTCCGTAAGGACCCCACTGTCACGGGAGGGTAGGACAAAAGATGCCATGCAAGTTCTTTTCCATAAGCACGTATGACTATATTTGGAATACATGCCTACATTACATTGATGAATTGGAGCTAGTTCTGTGTCACCCTAGGTTATGACTGTTACATGATGAACCTCATCTGACATAATTCTCCATCACCGATCCATTGCCTACGAGCTTTCGATATATTGTTCTTTGCTTATTTACTTTTCCATTGCTATTTCTATCATCACTACAAAATACCAAATACATTACTATTACTACTGTTACCTTTTGCTACCGTTACCACTATTATCATATTACTTTGCTACTAAATACTTTGCTGCAGATATTAAGTTTCCAGGTGTGGTTGAATTGCCAACTCAGCTGGTAATACTTGAGAATATTCTTTGGCTCCCCTTGTGTGAATCAATAAATTCGGGTTGAATACTCTACCCTCGAAAACTGTTGCGATCCCCTATACTTGTGGGATATCAAGACTATTTTCTGGCGCCATTGCTGGGGAGCATAGATCTATTCTTTGAGTTTCTTGGTATTTATATCTGCTTATCATTATGAAGAACTTGAGAGATCCAAAAACCAAGATTTATCCCTCAACTACGAGGGGAGGTAAGGAACTGCCATCTAGCTCTGCACTTGATTCACCTTCTGTTTAGAGTAAGCTTGCGACACCTAAACCTGCTTCTGCTATTCGTTCTGATATGTCGCATGTTATTGATGATGCTACTTCTGCTATACATGATACTTATGATGAAACCACTTCTATGCTTGATACCACTGTGCCACTTATTGAATTTCTTGATGAACAACTTGCTAGGGCTAGAGAGATTGAAAATATTGAATCTGATAATACTGATGAAATTTATGATGAAGACTTGCTTGTTATTCCTGAGGGTTATGTTTTTGATAAAGAAGCTTCTTTAGCTATTTTAGCTTGCCAAGATAGATACGAACTCAAGAGGTTATTAGCTAAATGGAATGAGCAATCTCTAAATGCTAGAATGAAACCTGACCCTGCTTTTGCTACTTCACCTATCTGTGTTACCGATAAGGATTATGAATTCTCTGTTGATCCTGATATAATTACTTTGGTTGAATCTGATCCTTTTCATGGCTATGAATCTGAAACTGTTGTGGCACATCTTACTAAATTAAATGATATAGCTACCCTGTTCACTAATGATGAGAGAACTCGCTACTTTTATATCCTTAAAATATTTCTGTTCACATTAAAGGGTGATGCTAAGATATGGTTTAATTCTCTTGATCCTGGTTCTGTGTGTAGTCCGCAGGATATGATTTATTACTTCTCTGCTAAATAGTTCCCTGCTCATAAGAAACAAGCTGCTTTAAGGGATATATATAATTTCGTGCAAATTGAAGAAGAGAGTCTCGCACAAGCTTGGGGGAGGCTTCTCCAATTACTTAATGCTTTGCCTGATCATCCTCTAAGAAAAATGAAATACTTGATATCTTTTATAATGGACTAACTGATGCCTCCAGAGATTACCTGGATAGTTGTGTTGGTTCTGTTTTCAGGGAAAGAACACCGGAAGATGCTGAAATTCTATTGAATAATATGTTGAAAAATGAAAATTATTGGACTCCTCTGAAGCCAATTCCTGAGCCTATTCCCAAACCAACTCCGAAGAAGAGGGGTATTCTATTTCTTAGTCCTGAAGATATGCATGAGGAAAAGAAATCTATGAAAGAAAAAGGTATTAAAGCTGAAGATGTTAAGAATTTACCTCCTATTGAAGAAATACATGGTCTTAATTTACCGCCTGTTGAAGAAACATATGATCTTAATCCTTTACCTATTGAAGAAACTCATGGTCTTGATAACCCGACACAGGTAGTAAAGGTAAATTCTCTCTATAGATTTGATGAAGGTGACATCCCTCGTTATAAGTCTGCTAGACAATGCTTAGATGAGTTTGACAATTTCTTTGTTAAACAAGAAAAATTTAATGCTTATTTTGGTAGACAATTGAAATACAATTCAAATATGCTTGAACACTTGGGTGATTATATGGCTAATGTCAAAGGTGAACTGAAACTTATTAGTAAACATGCTTCTATGGTTACCACCCAAGTAGAACAAGTACTTAAAGCTCAAAATGATTTGCTCAACGAATTGAATAGTAAGAATAATGATAATGCTGTTAGAGTTATGACTAGAGGTGGTAAAATGACTCAGGAACCTTTGTATCCTGAAGGCCACCCTAAGAGAATTGAGCAAGATTCTTAGATAAATAATATAGATGCACCTAGTCCTTCTAAAGGAAGAAAAAGAAAAATGATAGGACTTTGCATGCTTCTAGTGATCCTATTGTTGAAACACCTGAGAACCCAAATGATATTTCTATTTCTGGTGTTGAAACACAATCTGGTAATGAACCTGAAACTAGTGATAATGTTAATGATAATGTTCATAATGATGCTCAACCTAGTAATGATAATGATGTAGAAATTGAACCTATTGTTGATCTTGATAACCCACAATCAAAGAATCAACGTTATGATAAGAAAGACTTTGTTGCTAGAAAACATGGTAAAGAAAGACAACCATGGGTTCAGAAACCCATGCCTTTTCCTCCCAAACCATCCAAGAAAAAGGATGATGAGGATTTTGAGCTCTTTACTGAAATGATTAGACCTATCTTTTTACGTATGCGATTAACTGGTATGCTTAAAATGAATCCTTATGCTAAGTACATGAAAGAAATTGTCACTAATAAAAGAAAGATACAGGAAGATGAAATTTCCACCATGCTTGCTAATTATACTTTTAAGTGTGGAATACCAAAGAAACTTGGAGATCCTGGAGTACCTACTATACCATGCTCCATTAAAAGAAACTATGTTAAAACTGCTTTATGTGATCTTGGAGCCGGTGTTAGTGTTATGCCTCTCTCTTTATATCATAGACTTGATTTGAATAAGTTGACTGAAATATCTTTGCAAATGGCTGATAAATCAACTGCTATACCTGTCGATATTTGTGAGGATGTGCCTGTTGTAGTTGCAAACATTACTATTTTAACGGACTTTGTTATTCTTGATATTCCCGAGGACGATAGTATGCCAATTATTCTTGGAAGACCCTTTTTGAATACTGCAGGGGCAGTTATTGATTGCACTAAAGGCAACGTCACTTTTCATGTTAATGGTAATGAGCATACGGTACACTTTTCGAGGAAACAACCTCAAGTTCATAGTATCAACTCTATTGGAAAAATTCCATCGATTATATTTGGAGGTTTTGAATTTCCCCTTCCTACTATCAAGAAGAAATATGATATTCTTATAATTAGGGATGTGCATATCCCCATTGAGGTAACATAATGTTATTCGAAATTTCTCCGGTTCCATGTTATTCGGAATGAGTTCGTTAACAAGACTTGATCAACCTTGTTAGTGGATTCCTTTTGATGATCATGAGATGGATGAAACTAGAAGGCACAACCTTCTATACCCCACTTTTACTTTCTGTTACTTATATTAAATAAAATAAAAATAGTATTTTTCTGTCTGTTATCTGATTATCCGTGCAATATAAAAATACCTGGAAAATAAAAGTTCTCCAAATGCCCTGAAATTTAAATATGATTTTTTCTGGAATATTTGAGAATATTTGGCACTGAGAACACAGCAGGGGGGTCACCCACCTGCCCACGAGGGTGGAGGGCACGCCCCCTGCCTCGTGGGCCCACGGGGGCCCGCCTCCACTTATTCTTTCACCCACACACTCCTTCTTCCTCCCACAAACACGAACAAGCAGCTCAAACCCGAGTCCAAGCTCATTTTGCTGCCATTTTCGATCTCCTTGCTCAAAGGACCTCTCATAAAACTGCTTGGGGAGATTGTTCCTTGGTATGTGACTCCTCCATTGGTCCAATTAGTTTTTGTTCTAGTGCTTTATTCATTGCAATTTTTTGCTGCTTAGGTGACCCTGTTCTTGAGCTTGCATGTCAAATTTATATGGTCAAAAGTAGTTTTGATGCATGATATAGGCTCTAGGCACTTGTAGGAGTAGTTGCTATCAATATTATTGAGTTTGGTTTACTTTTATTTTGAAGTTACTAAAAAATTCAGAATTTTTTGGAAAATGATGAAGAGACTTTTGAGGGGTCATGGAGCCGAAGCTCGAAGGAAAAGGCACAAAAGCCTAAGTATAATCTGCCTCGCACCACTGACAATGCAGGCCTCACCACTTTTCTCCATGACCAACGTGATCAGCCAGTACCTTGTTCTGTTAAAGGCTATTCACGCCTACCAGAACCCTGCACCAGCTATGGAGCCAGAGCCGGAACCACAAGTTGATCCTTCACGACAGTCTAATTACCAGTGGGATCCGGAGATGATTGCCAACCAGTGGCAATCGGTGTCTTCTTCTTCTTCGTAGTACGGCCCCAACTATTATTATGGATATCCGCCAGGCCAGCCGTGGCCATAGACCAACTTAGGCCAAAATCCTAAGCTTGGGGGAGTACGTCTTTCCTACCGACATTACATTTATGTTCACACACTCATTGCTAGATGTCGGTGCTCGTACTTTTTCATTGTATCATCCATGCTAGTTTACTTTCCTTTTTATGCTTTCTTTTTGTGTGTTTAATAAACCTTAAGAAAAACCAAAAAAATTAGTTGTAGCTTTTAATTAGTTTACTTTCCACGCCTGTAGTAGTAATTAAAAAGAAAACCCAAAAAGATTTCCTGTTCTTCTTTTACTTGTTGGGAGCTTTCCCCTGTAAATGGTTTTATTTCTTTTCTTTTCTTTGGGGGTCGATAGAAGAAGACCATAATTAAATTGTTGAAGTGGCTCTTATGTGCATAATTGTTGATCTGACAAAAGAGCCCATATTGCCTTGTCTTCTCTTGTTTATTCAATGCTTGCAGATTCCAGCTTAGTCCATTGCACGCACACTATTATTATTATACATATCGTTCGGTTGTGCAAGTGAAAGGCAATAATGATGATTATATGATGAACTTATTGAGATGAGAAAAGCTGGTATGAACTTGACCTCTTTTGTTTTTGTAAATATGATTAGTTATCGTTCCTGATTCGGCCTATTATGAATAAACATGTTTGCAATGACAATTAGAGATCATAGTTCTTGTGCCATGCTTGATTAGCTAGGAGCTTATAATGGTTTACCTTGTGTGAGAACATGCTATTAAAATGGTTGTGATGTGGTATGATAGGGTGGTATCCTCCTCTGAATGATTTAAGTGACTTGACTTGGCGCATGTTCACGCATGTAGTTGAAACAAAATCAACATAGCCTTCACGATATTTATGTTCATGGTGGATTATATCCTACTTATGCTTGCACTCGGGGTTGATTAATTTTAATGCATGTTCATGACTGGTGTCACTCTCTAGCTGGTTGCTTCCCAGTCTTTTGCTAGCCTTCACCTATACTAAGCGGGAATACTGCTTGTGCATCCAATCTCTTAAACCCCAAAGTTATTCCACATGAGTCCACTATACCTACCTATATACGGTATCTACCTGCCGTTCCAAGTAAATTTGTATGTGCCAAACTCTAAACCTTCAAATAAATATCCTATTTTGTATGCTCGAATAGCTCATGTATCAACTAGGGTTGTCTGTATCTTCCATGTTAGGCGGGTTATTCTCAAGAGGAGTGGACTCTGCTCCTCACTCACGAGAAAGTGGCTGGTCACCGGGATGTCCAGTCCCATGATTTATGCAAACTAAATCAAAATAATTGCAAACAAAACCCCCTGGGATTCTTGTTAGTTGGAGGCACTCGTTATTTCAAGCAAGCCATGGATTGATGCTTGTGGTGGAAGGGGGAGTATAAACTTTACCATTCTGTTTGGGAACCGCCTATAATGTGTGTAGCATGGAAGATAACACCATCTCTTGGTTGTTATGTTGACAATGAAAGTATACCACTCAAAATATTATTCACCTCTATTTCAAAACTAAGCTCTGGCACCTCTACAAATCCCTGCTTCCCTCTGCGAAGGGCATATCTATTTACTTTTATGCCGAGTCGTCATCCTCTTATTAAAAAGCACCAGTTGGAGAGCACCGCTGTCATTTGCATCTATTACTGTTAGTTTACATTGGGTATGACTTGACTGGATCTCTTTTACCATGAATTACAATGTCTAGTCAGTCCTTGGTCTTTAAATGTGTTCTGCATTTATGTTTTGCGGTCTCAGAAAGGGCTAGCGAGATACCATCTTGTTATATCATATTATGATTGTTTTGAGAAAGTGTTGTCATCCGAGATTTATTATTATTGCTCGCTAGTTGATTATGCCATTGATATGAGTAAACTTGAGACCTAAGCGTTATTGCGAATGTGGTTAGTTATAATATTTACTGAAAACTTGAATGCTGGCTTTACATATTTACAACAACAAGAGCAAACAGAGTTTGTAAAAGTTTTTCTTTATCACTTTCAGTTCGTCAGCTGAATTGCTTGAGGACAAGCAAAGGTTTAAGCTTGGGGGAGTTGATACGTCTCCGTCGTATCTACTTTTCGAAACACTTTTGCCCTTGTTTTGGACTCTAACTTGCATGATTTGAATGGAACTAACCCGGACTGGCGCTGTTTTCAGCAGAATAACCATGGTGTTATTTATGTGCAGAAACAAAAGTTCTCGGAATGACCTGAAACTTCACGGCACAAATTTTCAAAAAATATAAAAAATCCTTGCAAAAGATGAAGGCCAGTGGCCCACCACTTGTCCACGAGGGTGGGGGGCGCGCCCCCTACCTCGTGGGCCCCCTGGAGCTCCTCCGACTCCAACTCCAACTCTATATATTGAGTTTTAGGGAGAAAAAAATCAGAGAGAAGAATTCAACACATTTTACGATACGGAGCCGCCGCCAAGCCCTAAAACCTCTTGGGAGGGCTGATCTGGAGTCCGTTCGGGGCTCCGGAAAGTGGTATTCGTCGCCATCGTCATCATCAACCATCCTCCATCACCAATTTCATGATGATCACCGTCGTGCGTGAGTAATTGCATCGCAGGCTTGCTGGACGGTGATGGGTTGGATGGGATCTATCATGTAATCGAGTTAGTTTTGTTAGGGTTTGATCCCTGGTATCCACTATGTTCTGAGATTGATGTTGCTATGACTTTGCTATGCTTAATGCTTGTCACTAGGGCCCGAGTGCCATGATTTCAGATCTAAACCTATTATGTTTTCATCAATATATGAGAGTTCTGGATCCTATCTTGCATGTCTATAGTCAACTATTATGTGTTATGATCCGTTAACCCCGAAGTGACAATAATCGGGATACTTACCAGTGATGACCGTAGTTTGAGGAGTTCATGTATTCACTATGTGTTAATGCTTTGTTCGGGTACTCTATTAAAAGGAGGCCTTAATATCCCTTAGTTTCCGTAAGGACCCCGCTGCCACTGGAGGGTAGGACAAAAGATGTCATGCAAGTTCTTTTCCATAAGCACGTATGACTATATTCGGAATACATGCCTCCATTACATTGATGAATTGGAGCTAGTTCTATGTCACCCTAGGTTATGATTGTTACATGATGAACCGCATCTGGCATAATTCTCCATCACCGATCCATTGCCTACGAGGTTTCCATATATTGTTCTTTGCTTATTTACTTTTCCATTGCTATTGCTATCATCACTACAAAATACCGAAAACATTACTTTTACTACTATTGCCTTTTGCTACCGTTACCACTACTATCATATTACTTTGCTACTAAATACTTTGCTGCAGATATTAAGTTTCCAGGTGTGGTTGAATTGACAACTCAGCTGCTAATACTTGAGAATATTCTTTGGCTCCCCTTGTGTCGAATAAATAAATTTGGGTTGAATACTCTATCCTCTAAAACTGTTGCGATCCCCTATACTTCTGGGTTACCAGTTCTCAGGGTATCACCAAATCAAGATGGTGGTGGAAGATGTAGAGAATACAGCCTTCCTGACCCCATGTGGGGTGTACTACTACACCTGTATGCCCTTCATACTGCGCAACGCGGGAGCGACCTTTCAGTGGCTCATGCACATTGCTTTAGGGCGACAGCTCGGGAGGAACACGGAGGCCTACGTCGATGACATTCTGGTGAAATCTCGGGAGGCGAGAACCTTGATCCACGACCTGGAGGAGACCTTCGAGAGACTGCGCCAAGTGAACATGCGGCTTAACCCGAAGAAATGTGTGTTCGGTGTTCCTTCCGGCAAGCTGCTGGGGTTCCTCATGTCGCACAGAGGGATCGAGGCGAACCCGGAGAAGATCAAGGCCATTGAAGGCATGAGCCCGCCGCAGACCCTCAAGGAAATGCAGAAGCTGGCTGGATAGGTGACCGCATTAGGGCGCTTCATCTCCAAGCTGGGAGAGCGCGCCTTACCCTTTTTCAAGCTGATGAATAAGAAGGGCTCGTTCGAGTGGACTCCGGAGGCCGACCGGGCCTTTCAAGACATCAAGAGATACCTGACCAGCCCACCGGTATTGGTGGCGCCACGGCCTCTCGATCCCCTGGTGCTTTATCTTGCTGCCACCCCATACTCCGCCATCGCTGCGCTGGTGGCAGTTCGGGAGGACCACCAGGCAAAGAGTGCACCGCGCTAAGCTACGTCGCCAACTGAGATGATGTAAGATCAGGAAGGCGCAGCAAGAGCCGTAGCGGCAGCAACAGAAGACCAAGCTCGGTCGGGTGACACCATAGAGACCCCCGCAAGCGACCAGGCGCCAGAAGTCCCACCACCTCAGGAGGCACCCCAGCTTGCGCAAGATGCAAGCCTCACCAACACGCCGGTCCTCGTCAAGCACCCGGTGTACTTCGTCAGCACAGTGTTACGGGATGCAAGGGCATGTTATCCCATGCCTCAGAAGCTCCTACTCGCGCTCCTGGTGGCCTCGCGCAAGCGACGGCACTACTTCCAGGGCTACCCCATCAAGGTCGTCTCGGCCAACCCGCTGGAGAGGGTTCTTAGGAGCCCCAACTCTGTTGGAAGGGTCGCCGAGTGGAACATCGAGCTACAAGCATCCCAGTTGGAGTTCAGCACAACCAGGGTCATCAAGGGAGCCACACTCGCCGACTTCGTGGCAGAATGGATGGTGCCCCGGCGCTGGAGGCAGTCGAGGACCGGTCCACCTCGCCAGTAAGTGAGGCACCAGACGGATGGGTCATGTATTTCGACGGTGCCATCGCTCACCAGGGCGCGGGGGCTGGAGCAGTGCTCATCTCACCCATGTAGGACAAGCTCTATTACACTGTGCAGCTCTGCTTTCAGCAAGGCAAGGAGGTCTCCAACAACATCGCGGAATACGAAGGCCTCATAGCTTGCCTGAAGGCCGCGACAGCTCTAGGGGTGAAGTGCCTCACTGTTAGGGGCCACTCTCAGCTCCTCGTCAACTTCTCCAACAAAGTGTACGAGCCAAAGGACGAGCACATGGAGGCGTACCTCACGGAAGTACGTAAGATGGAAAAGAAGTTCCTAGGCATGGAGGTGCAGCATGTGCCCCGAGGCACCAACAAGGAAGCCGATGACATCGCCAGGTGGGCATCCAAGTGGCAGCCTCAAGAGCCTGGCGTCTTCGAGGAGCGGCTCTTCAAGCTGTCAGCAATGCCACCACTGTCCAGCACGACACGGCCTCGGGAGGAGCTCCCACAACCGCTAGCCACAGGAGCCCCAGCTTGTGGCCCAACATCAGGGGCTCGCTTGCTCTTGGCACTCGAGCCCCAGGAGGGATGTTAGACCAATGAATTCAAGGAATATATGATGCAAGGGGCGCTACCAGAGAAGGAGGAGGACGCAGAGCGCGTAGCCCGGCAAGCCACAGTGTACTGTATCCAAGACGGTGAGTTGTACCGGAAGCGACCAAATGATGTTTCGTTGCCTTGCATTTACAGGGACCAGGGTAAGGAGTTGCTGATTGACATACACGGTGGGGACTGCAGACACCACTCGTCGTCACGGACCCTTGTCGGCAAGGTGTTCCGTAGTTGATTCTACTGGCCCACGGCGCTCAACGATGGGGCTGAGCGGGTGAGGTCCCGCGAAGCTTGCCAGTTCCACTCTAAGCAGATCCATTAGCCCGCTCAGGGCCTCCAGACTATACTACTCACGTGGTCGTTCGCGGTCTGGGGGCTGGATATCTTGGGCCCATTCCCTCGGGCACCAGGGGGCTACCGCTACCTCTACATCGCCATTGACAAGTTCACCAAGTGGGCGGAAGTGGAAGTCGTCCGCACCATCCCAGCCGTTTCCACGGTTAAATTCATCAAGGGCCTCGTGAGCCGTTTCGGGGTCCCCAACCGCATCATCACCGATAATGGCTCACAGTTCACCAGTAACCTCGTCAAAACAAATTGTGCTAACCTTGGAATGCAGATCTGCTACGCTTCGGTGGTGCACCCCAGGAGAAATGGCCAGGCTGAACGCGCCAACGCGGAGGTCCTGAGAGGCCTCAAGACCAGGACCATCAAGAAGAAGCTTGAGGCCTGCGGCAGGGGCTGGCAGGACGAGCTCCAGTCCATGTTGTGGTACATCCGTACCACCGCCACGAAGCCGACGGTCGAGACCCCATTCTTCCTTGTCTACGGAGCCGAAGCAGTCCTTCCTCACAAGGTCAAGCAGTGCTCCGCACGGGTCCTGGCGTTTGATGAAACGCAGCAGGACGCCACGCGGGGGATGGACCATGTACTGGGGGAGAACGAGGCCGAGAAGCGGCCCTGAGGGCGGCAAGGTACTTCTACGTCTTGAGCTTGCGTTGGTTTTCCCCGAAGAGGAAGGGATGATGCAGCAGAGTAGCGTAAGTATTTCCCTTGGTTTTTGAGAACCAAGGTATCAATCTAGTAGGAGGCCACGCTCAAGTCCCTCGTACCTGCACAAAACGATATCTACTCGCAACCAACGCAATTATGGGTTGTCAATCCCTTCACGGTCACTTACGAGAGTGAGATCTGATAGATATAATATTTTTGGTATAAAGATGCAAAGTAAAAAGTAAAAGCAAAGTAAAAAGCAAAGAAAGATTAAAGTGATGAAGATTGATATGATGAGAATAGATCCGGGGGCCATAGGTTTCACTAGTGGCTTCTCTCAACAGCATAAGTATTCTATGGTGGGTGAACAAATTACAGTTGAGCAATTGACAGAATTGAGCATAGTTATGAGAATATCTAGGCATGATCATGTATATAGGCATCACGTCCGTGACAAGTAGACCGAAATGATTCTGCATCTACTACTATTACTACACTCATCGACCGCTATCCAGCATGCATCTAGAGTATTAAGTTAAAAACAGAGTAACGCCTTAAGCAAGATGACATGATGTAGAGAGATAAATTCATGCAATATGAAATAAACCCCATCTTGTTATCCTTGATGGCAACGATGCAATACGTGCCTTGCTGCCCCTTCTGTCACTGGGAAAGGACACCGCAAGATCGAACCCAAAGCTAAGCACTTCTCCCATGGCAAGAACTACAAATCTAGTTGGCCAAACCAAACGGATAATTCGAAGAGATTTGCAAAGATAACCAATCATACATAAAATAATTCAGAGAAGATTCAACTATTATTCATAGATAGACTTGATCATAAGCCCACAATTCATCGGTCTCAACAAACACACCGCAAAAAGAAGAAATTACATCGAATAGATCTCCACAAGAGAGGGGGAGAACTTTGTATTGAGATCCAAAAAGATAAAAGAAGCCATCGAGCTACTAACTATGGACCTGAAGGTCTGAGGTAAACTACTCACACTTCATCGGAGAGGCTATGATGATGTAGAAGCCCTCCGTGATGACGGCCCTCTTTCGGCGGAGCTTCGGAACTAGCCCCAAGATGGGATCTCGTGGATACAGAAAGTTGCGGCGGTGGAATTAGGAGGAAGAAGTACGTCGGAGGAGCACCGAGGGGCCCACGAGGCAGGGGGCGCGCCCTAGGGGGGCGCCCCCCACCCTTGTGACCGCCTCTCTGATGCCTTGGCGTAGGGTCCAAGTCTCCTGGATCACGTTCGGTGAGAAAATCACGTTCCCGAAGGTTTCATTCCGTTTGGACTCCGTTTGATATTTCTTTTCTTCGAAACACTAAAATAGGCAAAAAAACAACAATTCTGGCTGGGCCTCGAGTTAATAGGTTAGTCCCAAAAATAATATAAAAGTGGAAAATAAAACCCAATATAGTCCAAAACAGTAGATAATATAGCATGGCGCAATCAAAAATTATAGATACGTTGGAGACGTATGAGGTACCAGCAGGCGCTGCGGCGGTACCACTGCCGCAACATCCGCTCTAGGACGCTCGAGGTAGGCAACCTTGTCCTGAGGCGAGTCCTCTCCAGGGAAGGGTTGCACAAGCTCTCACCCACATGGGAGGGCCCGTTCAGGGTCGTCAATATCTCCAGGCCTGGCGCCTCGCGCCTGGAGATGCAGGACGGGGTGCCCGTCCAGATTGCCTGGAACATCCAGCACCTCCGGAAATTCTACCCATGAAGCAAGGCCTAGTGCCTGTGAAGCAAGGCCCGGTGCCTGTGAAGAAAGGCCCAGTTCCTGTGAAGAAAGGCCAAGTGCCTGTGAAGAATGCCTGGTGCCTGTGAAGAATTTCCGCCCATGACACTCTCACGTAATAATGAGTGGGGCTATACATGCCCCGGAGTCTCCGGAGAGCCGCCATCAGGCCTCGAGGGCTCCCTCCCACGCCTAGTGGCAGCACTTAGCTCCGCGCTGGTGAGAAGACGTCGAAGACTAGACTAGGTTCCGGACGCGGCTTTTCATTTGCTTTCCATAGTTGGCTCGCCTTCTCTTAATCGAAGTTTGCTTCTGGTGTCCCTTGCTGGTTTGGTTTCGCCGTCTTTTGCTGCCTTTTCTGAATTTAGCTTGCTTGTGCTCTCTCTATCGTATACCTCGCGAAGGGGCAAGGTCGGCGCGTCCGTGAGGATTTCTTCTTCCTGAGTTGGCCTTCCTCTCTGCCTCTGGTCTGCCTTCTCGCGAGGCGCCCTTGTTCGAGCCCGCCACTAACACTTCTCTCCTAATCCGTGCCCCTGGGCATCGCGATATGAAGCGCTGGGTCAAGGCTCGGGTGAACGATAAGTCTCCTAGCGAGCTTCCTAACAAGTTTTTGCAGTTCCTGAGCAACCACTAAGCCAAGACGGGCATGAGGAGACAAGTGCCTCGCGAAGAAGTGGCTGCCCCGAACGCGCCAAGCTAAGATATTCCCGCACAAAATAACAACACAGCATAGAAATAACAGGCATAGCATAATAACTGAGGAATCACAGTTCGATACACGCCCCTCCGGGCCCACACTGGTTTCATTTTGATGCAGGAAAGAAAAGAGGAACAAAGCAAAAGCGGCGTTGCAAAGAACCACGGGGGCAGGCCTCCGGCGACGACCCGAGCTCAGCCGGACCCCTCCTCGCACTTCCTGGAGGTGCGGCGACGAGACGACCCGCTACCACCTTCGAAGCGGGCGCGGCAGCGGGGCAGCTGGTCGTAGCTGCCACTGCTTGAGCTTTCGCCAAGAGAAGAGCCACCGTAGCTGGAAGAGGCGCGGCCGGCGGGCTCACCCTCGCCGCGGCCATCACCGAGACCGAGCACCTCCTCACCATCGTTCGTCTCGGGGAAGCACCCGGCGCGATGACCATCTTCCCCAAACGCCCTCATTTAGAGGGTCGCATCACCGTCATACCTGAAGTGGAGGGTGCACCCCTTGCCTAGGCTGCGCACGCGGGTGAATGTCTGCCAACCGCGAGCTAAAGCTATGTTGCCGCGGTGGAGACTTCAACCGTGACCCAGGAGGCTCTGCTGCAGCAACCGCCCGCCTACAGCCAGAGCCCGCCAGGACCGGGGGCCGGTAGCTCATTGGCGAAGAAGCATGCAAGCTGGAGCTAGTTGCCGGCCGGATCCACCAACCAGACAACGAACTCCAGCATCACCTCTACTGAGTGGAAGCATGGCCAGGGAGGCCGTGCGACCACGACACGTCTCCCCTCATCGGTGGGGCTACCAGGAGCAGGGGCTACGGCAGGGGTCGAGGTGTGGTTGCGGGGGTGACCACGTCCCCGTTTAGATGCTGGAGAGCCGGGCCCTTCGCGAGGGCCTTTCCTTTCTCCGCGGCGGAGAACCTCTTCGACGGCGCCATTGGAGTCGGTGGCGGAACAGAGGAAGAAGGAGCGAGTGGAATGGGAGAAGATGAGCTACGGGGGCTATGCCCCCTCCCCATTTATAGCAGGAGAAGGCCAACCAGCAACCCCACGATCACAGGTAATGATGGGTTCCCTTGCATGTCGCAGGGACTTGTCAAGTCGGGTAGTTGCCGAGGCAGCGTGGGGTAGCGGAGATGCCCACGTCCAATCAACCGCCACGCGTCAACCAATGCCGCAAGCTTCGGGGGCCTGCGGCGCTCCGTGCTTGATCCTTTGGCTTTGCCTCGAAGCCAAGCCCGAGCGCGCATTGGGCGCGGGGGCTACTGTCGGCGTCCTAGGAATGGGGGTCCTCATACTTGCCTTCCTGCGGCCCACGACGTGGCTGGGCTGGCAGGTTTGTACGGCCCATCTTCATCGACAAGGCATTCAAGACCCTCACGAGGGGCCAAGCCTCGCGAGGAGAATCATGCAAGACCTCCTCAGGAGTGGCCATGCCAAGCAGGCTCGCGAGGGGCGGAGAGATCAAGATAAGGCAAACCTCGCGAGGTCCACGTGACGTGAGCCATGACGATCGAGACCAGGCGGGCGCCAGCGCGCAGTGTCCTTGCTTCCTCTTTGGTGACAAGGGGGCAAGCGCAGGCGCGGAGTACCGAGGCATCAAGCAAAGGTTTCCATATTGGTGCAACAAGACCAAGACCCGAAGGACGGCAAGACGGAGGTCACCATGGAGCCCAAGACGACGTCATCACCAGAGCCTTTGCATGCGAAGACCACCTTTTGTCAGGATAGCTTGTACTAGCTGTCCCCATTCAAATTGGCCATTGTTGGCTCCCTTCCTGCTCAATATTTGGGGAGAGGACCAGGGCATATATATAAGTAGAACTAGCCACCACCATAGAGGGAGAGAGGATCTTGGACCGGATCCACCCCATCAAGGCCACACACAAGTTCGCCAAGCACAAGAACACCTCAACCTCAGGAGGCGATTCTTCCCCTTGTAACTGTTCTTCATCAGCCCAAAAGGAAATCCATCACCACCACACTGGAGTAGGGTATTACACCACAACGGTGGCCCAAACCAGTTTTGTGTTGTGAGTTCGTCGTGTTCATCTACGAGATCTTAGAGAGCTAGGGCATGGATCGATAGGGAGAAAACCTTTGCGCGCACCCCAGTGCTTGAACCTTAAGGGTCTGCCGGAACCCGTGATACGACACGTTTTACTCAAGTAGTTATGTTTACCGAGGCATTAATTAGAACGCATGCATGAATGACCACTAAATTTCCATGAACTTCTACATGCATTGGTGAGTTTTCTCTTGACACTGCTTGCATCGGGTGATCTAACGCACCTCGAAATCCAGCATGTTATGGTGCTACTACTAGTAGTAGATTGATACTTATAAAACGGAAAAACGAATGTTTTTTAGATGAGCCCTATAAACCCTAGTGGGTACGTACTCTATAAAATCAGATTTTCCCAAAACTAAGTCGCTCAACCTTTATTTGCTTGTTTCTCTTCCTACCTCCTTGCCTCGAACAGACTATGCCAAACTCCACTGCCTGCCGCGCGGGAAAATACCCGCCCTTCCTTTTTTAGTCCGGGTTTGTATCGATGGATCACGCGAAGCAGCAAAAACCCAAGCCGTGTCTTGTACTTCTCCGCCGACGCTCTCTTTCATGAGTTCTATACTTCCAGTCGCCGACATGTGGGACCTATAGCAACCGAGTCGACGTGTCAAGCACCAAATAACAGTGCAGAACAACAGGGGGACGCACCCCAGTCGTACCGCCCCAGTAGTAGTAGTAATAATGAGCAATGAGATGTCAAATCACAATGCCGCACCTTCCCAGACGGGCGAAGCAACCATTATTTCACACTTCGGTTCGCCATCATCTCAAACCATGTAGTATTCTTCTGCCTCAAGAGGGACACGCGCATCGCCTTGGTACATCATGACATGTGGGACCGCATGATAGGTCATGCTCCCCCGCCGATCTCTTGGTAAAATCACCTCATTTTTACTACTATAATTCCTCTGTATCGGTTTACTACATGGCATGCACGTCGTTCTAGGTTGAGAATTTAACTCGCTATATATGTGATGAACAGTATATGTTTAGAAACTACATCCACTTAATAATCCAATGATATACTTTTTGTGACATAGTAACTCAGATTTAGTTAGTCAAATAGATGACCTAGAACTACGTGCATGACCTATAAACTGAGACGTCTAAAAAATGAGACGGAGAGGGTAGTTCAGTACGTATCCTCTTAGATCAACATAGTTGGGATTCACCAAGGAGCAAAACCAAGTGGTAGGCTGCACCTGTCGTGTTGGCGTAGCGACTCAATCAGGGTCAGTCCACACACGAAATGGCGACACTCTTAACAGGACCCCTTTGGCCGACATGTGGCTCATCCACCGTCTTGTTCCATGTGCGATGCACCAAATTACAGTTCAGATCAGTGGTTGGAATTGGAGGCACCCCGGTCGTAGCGCCGCAGTAGTAGAAAATGAGCGATGAGGGGTCAAATCACAAAGCCCCACCTTTCCCGCATTAAGCTGGACAGATGAAGCAACCATCATTTCACTCTAGGGCACAAGAGGATAAAGAAAAGAGAAAACCAATGATGTTTGTGGCAGCTACCTAGGGCATCCTAGGGTAGGGGTCTCCACTACAAATCTTTTTTTTGAAAGCGCCTCCACTACAAATCGGCTTCTCCCTTGTCCTCTTGAAGAAAACCGATGATGCGTGCGGTGGTAGTGTTTGTAGGAGTACTACTAGGGCGTGCGGGGCCATGTCGTAGTAAACGAGAGAGGGATTGAGTTCGAGTCGACGCCTTAAATATGTGTGGACCGCTTGGTTTAGGGGAACGAGGCAGCATTTTGGGTTCGGGGACCAATGGAGATATAGTATGTACAAAAAATTGTGGACGTAGGTTCGACCGAAAGGCAATGATGCATGGGCCCTGCATTTTGATATACCCAGGGCCGCGTGAAATTTGCTACTCTACTCAAAACTAGATAGGTACACATGCATTGAAGCATGAGATTTTGAAGCCAAATTATGAATAAATACACACTATAGCATGTAAAGCTTTGAGTCATATATGCATGATGTAGATGTTCGTTTAGTTCTTATAGTTCATCTCATTCAAAATCAATTAATTTTATAAAAATGTTAAGATTCATGGGCTTGTGCATTGTAAATCATAAAGTAAAAACAAATAATGGCAATTCATTTAGAGAAAAAAATCAATTATGATACGGAAGATTCTAGAACAAAGGAGAAGTGCTTGTGCTTTGAGGTTTGTGCATTATGCTTAAGTTCAACCATGGAGTCTTCTAAATTGTACATGTGGCAGATCTAATGGAATGTTGATGATATCCAACGGCCAGTAGTTCTCGGATTTGCCATCTCTGCACTATTGAATTAGCTTCATCCAGCGACCATCTTTCAAGTTATTCGCACACTATATAGTTCTTGTGCCATAGTTGCATGTCTTGGAAAAAAGCTACTAATGGGTTGTACTAGCTATTTAGGAATATAAGATGTATACATGGAAGTTGTAGGGAAAGAGATCACATGGAGTATCTCAATTCCTATGAGTAGGGATTGGAAAAGAGATGTCATTTGGTTGACATCATAGGAACTTTTCTACTGAATCTAGAGATGCCATGTATCTCAATTCCTATGAGGAGGGATTAGAAAAGAGATGTAATTTGGTTCATATCATAGGAACTTTTATATCAAATATACGCTAATGTTTATTTTCTTTTGAAATTATGGGAGTATAGGAATCCATTCATATGAACCAAGTGGCTCTAAAGCTCTAGAAATGATATCATGTTTCTTTCCTTTGAAATGTGGAGTATATG
Source organism: Triticum aestivum (assembly GCF_018294505.1). NCBI lineage: Eukaryota > Viridiplantae > Streptophyta > Magnoliopsida > Poales > Poaceae > Triticum > Triticum aestivum. The sequence continues at coordinate 195,402,861 of NC_057797.1, forward strand.
AATCTATTCCTATGAACCAATTGGCTCTAAAGGAAAAAATCCTATAAAAATCTTATCATATAGAGTTCCTATGATATTCCTCCACACCAAAGGATGGTTGAAATTGCTGCAGGTGATACGATGGTATTTCTTTGTAGACTCCTCCCCCATCTTTATAGTTACCTCTTGAAGATGAATGAAATGATATATACAGGGTATTCTACATGTGCAATTAGGTACACAAAAACACGGTAAAAGTTTGCGATGTTCGAATTTTCAATAAAGCTATATGCACTGCATTTTGGAACGGAGGGATCATACAGCAGTTGCTAACACTCATGTGGAAGATTTGTGTGTAGGAGGAGTGGCTGTTCTGTTAAATGACATGGCAAAACTGACACTTTCGGATGGCGATCTAACGGTTCTTACGGCGTTCGTCAGGAAAAGGCTTGTGGCGAACGTTTGTCGGATAATGATTTACGGATACATGCATTGCATTGATACGTGCCCCCCTCTCTCTCTCACGCATACACAGCCTCCTGATTCCTCTTGCACCCACCGTCTATCTACAGGTAGACGTCACACACATATGTGCTCTTCACACCCTACCCTCAGAACTTCTAAAAAACAAAAGACATCACGCACAATTTATTTTAGCTCACACGTCACACACTTATAATATTACTCTTGTGGCGAACATTCTTTGGGCATAGTATATTGTACTCTCATGAAGACAAGCGGTGCACGCACGCACTAGTTCTCTCACACCCACTCACGGGTACACTTAGGAGCGCATTTTTTTGAAGCTAGTACAACAGAATCACTCCACTATATATATAAGCAGGAGCCTGAGCGCTTGCTTTACTAGGGTTCCTCTCGTTCACTCTCTCATGGTCTCCAGATCTAAGCAAGACATAGGTGGCCACATTCTCTCTCAGCTCACGGCTGGTCACAAATCCGGCCGGACAACCTCGACCGGGGCAGGGGTGTAGGTGCATCATTCACGCTGTCGTCGGCAGCAAGGGATGAGACCAACGGCTCCCCCCATGTCCTAATCGGCGGCCGTGCCATTCTCTCCGAGAGAGTGCCGGCTCCGGTGGGCCTCCGACCCCTTCTTCCTCCCTGCGGTATTGTGGCCAAGATGCGGCCTCCGGATGCCGTCTTTGCCACATGCCAACGACCCTCAGGTATATATTCCTTTGAAACCCGCCTTGCTCTACTGCCCCAGCTCCCCACTTTGGCTTCGTGTGGATCTTTTTCTACTTCCGTCCAGTATTCCAAAGCCACCTAGACTTTTACTATTATTAGTGGTAAAGCTAGTTCATACAGTCGACTCTAAGAGTTGGTTCAAACAGGGAAGAAAGTGGGAAAGTTGTAGCATGAATCTAGGACTTGGTTCTAAGAGGAAACGGGGGAAAGTAGTAGATACTGGCTACCCAACCGGTCTCTTGGTTGAAAAGACGAAGAAAGCATGGTGGGTGGCGAAGGGTGGGGGAAGTGGACCTATCTCTTGGTTGAAAAAGGAAAGAAAGTGACGGGTGTTCGGGGACAACGCAAATTAGAATGAGCAGGTCTAGATTTCCTGTGCTCACATTGGAAAATGTCGCCGAGGAGATAAAAAATGGGACAAATGCAGACATGTTGCCTGAGTGTTTGCCGCTCTCGGCAACCACATCAGCCTCACCACTTTATGCCCCTACTGTCCCTACGCCCATATCGCTACCATTAATGTAAAATCACATGAAGCATTAAGCAATGCCACCTAATGTCACTAAAAAGTAATGGTCTAGTGACGTCGATAAATTGAAGCAATGCCACCACCATTTTATGAAGTGCTTCCGTCTTGCTTTATTTCCCATGAATTGTGTTTTTGCAGTTACACTTAAATCTCACACCGCTAACATTGCTTCATCCCAGTGGAACTGCACAAATTTGATTGCACATTTACTGACCATGTGCTACTCTCATGATAGTAATACTAATGCTGTTGTTTTGCATGTTAATCTAGTGGAAGTGTTGATGTGATGTGATGTGACTTACTTAAGGACACTTTCATAATATCAATCTAGTGCCAATTATAGCACAATAGATGATGTTGTTAATCACACGCCACTGCAAATATCTGTCACTATTTAAATAACCGTATTTTGTACTTGCGCAAACAGGGATGTCTGTCTGCATATTGTTTCAGGATGTCTGCCTCCGTATCGTTTCTATCCGCGTAATCAAAAGCACACACCTCCGTTTTAGTAGACCTGCGTAAAATGAGATGGCTATCCCTCATTGCCGTCGTCTAACCACCCATCTTCCAGGTATTCCTACATTGTTAGTTACTAGGTAGAATGACCAACATAATATAAAAGAAGTTGATTCATACATTTTACTTCCTGATTGCAGTGTAGGGACGAGCGAAAACAACTGCATCCTAGTCCAGAATGCACTTTCTACCAGTTCATCCATGGACTGAGGACTAGCTGGCACGGCTGCACGGCAGTTTTTTGGACAGGTGCGCGGACAAGAGGCATTGTGGTTTTTTTTTCTGCAAATAGCGGTGCTTAAATTTAGTGAAATGCGAATTTCAGCTGGTCGGCACACTACATGGTTCAGTTTAGCATTCCGGCTAAGAACGCAATTATAATTGGTTATTCTGGAATGAGAGAACCTAACCCTCGATGGTGGCAACAAGAAAAAACCAGAGTGAACTCCAGGAAATTTAAGCCTGCCGAGAGGCCCTTTGCTCAAAGAAGCCTTGCTTGTTTTTTCCTGATTTGTAAACCTTCTCACAACTTTGTCTTTTGTTGTGAACTAGTATATGTTTGTTATATTCTATGAATCATTGAGATGTATAAAATTGCTTAACTTATGGTTTTCAAAATTTTTATGAAGCCGAGATTAATGTGAGTGTTCCACACGAACGCTGGACTAGCATTTGAACGTTTGGAATTTACATTGTGGCCTCAGTTAACTACATGAACCACTGTAACAAGATACATAGATGCTTATATGTCACACAGCAGATTGTTGATTGTTAGGTGGTCGATAGCCTAGTGTTGAAGCGAGCTGAGCCAATGTGCCATGTTTTGCACAACTTCTTACAAGTGGGGTAGCACCAACAGTGTTTACAAGTACTTATGTATACGTCGGTGCACAGTTCTCAAACGAGTACTCTATTTCATCAAAACACACACCGCTCGTATGATAAAACTAGTGAGGAAGCATCTGTTTCGGCAACAATTACGATGATTCATGGGCACACGAAAGTAACAGTAGTTCCCATAGACGGATTCAAACAGAGTACTAGCCCCAGAGGGCTCGATAACAGGCAAGGTTCGGATAATTAGACAGAATCCAAAGTACTATTAAACACTAGCTGGGGCAAGTATTTCATGCCTCGATCTAATTTGGGCTGGACACAAGACGTACCTTGCCGTGAACATCATCGTGGACGTCCGGCAGCAGCTCAATCCTGTGAACCTTCATGAAGACAACCTTGTGGCCTTGCCACTCGTAATCTTGTTTGTGGAGGCATGCCACATCATCTTCCTACGTAAGCTTGACAAGAATAGTATGCCTCACAAATGAAGGAGTAGCTTTGAACTTCTTGTGCTTCACTTCACCCTAGACAACACACCTAACAACAGCGAGGCTGGAATACAACTCTTCATTGGTGTAAGCGCAAATGGTTTCCAGGATCCAACAGCCTAAAAACTCTGTTTTCCCATTGCGTATATTCAGGTCATCCGCCACATAGCGAGTGACATGTACAACCACACAATCCTTGTCTGCATCAGGGCTCTAACTGAAACAGAAACAAATTCTGAATTACTTTCCAGTATAAGAAACACAAGTTATTTAAACCTCTATGTATAGCATGGCATCGAAGCTCATAAAATTTTGCATTATTTATCACCACATACTTAGATGAATAACCACAATCGAGATTGTCAAGAAGAAAATCACCTTGGGCAGCTCAGCGGGGGGGGGGGGACATATCCTCGAAGGGGGAAAACTGCTCCTGCAGTGCCACGGGAGCTGTAACCTCAAACGGGGCGTTGACCATCTCAGTAGTGGCCGTGAGCATATATGGGGTCGGCTCGATGGCTGCCTCCATCTTCTTGGAGCTCTCTGTCTCGTGGGGATCAGCCTCCCACATCTGCTCCAATATCAGCAGATCTTTGCCTAGTTCTCCTTGGTCCATCATGAAACTGATGAATACTAGGAGATCACTGAAAGGAAAACAAAATTGCAATGACAATGAAACAAAAAAGAGAGTGAGGATCGGTTACTGCTTTGTTCTTTTTTTTCTCTGAATGAAAATATACCAACATCATGGACCCGCTTACCTTCCCTTCATTGGGAGAGAAGAACAGTGGCAGATGTGAGTGTTGCCTTTCTTGAAGACGGTGAGGGAGAAGGGGATTCAGCAAAGAGTGAAATGATGTTGCTTCGTCCGTCAAACTTAGACTGCGGGGAGGTTGGGTTTTGTGATACGACGGCTCGTTATTGCCACGCTACAATCGGGGTGACTCTCCGCCTGCATACTGCCTTCTAATTTGGTGGATGGCATTTGGGCCTGCGCGCTGCATGGCCTGCATGTTGGTGAACAAAAGTATAACGGCATTCAGTAGAGGGAGACGTTTCGATGACCTAGGAGGAGCCAGAAGCGGTATTGTATCCACTATACTAGTAGTAATTGTTTTTCTGGGTAGCTGTAGAGTGTCTCCACTATACTGGTAGTAATTGTTTCTTTGGGCCCAAGACAAAACAGCCCATCCACCCTAGTAAATCGTAAAATCAATTCAAAAGTCCATATATCTACTGAATGAGAGGCGCTACCCACACCCAGCACACCGCCCCCAAAAAAACCTAGGTGTTCTTCTTAATCCTCACTCCCACCCACCTCACGTCAGCTCGCTCCACTCGTACCCCGAAATTCCTCACCTCACACCTACAGAAAACCCCAGCTCCCCTTCTTCCTCACTACTACAGAAAAAACCCAGCTCCCCTTCTTCTTCACTTTCACTACAACTATGCTCGTCATTCGCTACTCTGCTCAAATCCGTAAGCGCGACGCGACGCCCTCGAGGAAAATGGAGTCGGCTAACCCCAGCGCCAAGAAGATGAGGCTCCCGCTAGCGGTGATGCCTCTTGTAGATCCCGCACCCGGCAGCGCTGGGAGAAGCGGCGACCCCGCCCCCACCGGATCCCAGGAACCCGTAGAATCTCGGGTGGACCGCATCAGCGATCTCCTCGATGCCGTCCTTGGGGAGACCATCTCGCTTCTCCCCACCAAGGATTGCTGCACCCAAGTCCTCTCAATTCGGTGGCACCCTCTATGGCGCGCTGTGCGGCCTGTGCCCCTTAATCTCGACTGTCGTCAGCTATCTCTCTTCAATGATTTTGAAATCCCCAGAGCCATCATCTCCTCCCACCAGGACTCCGTTCAAAGCCTCTGCATCCCGTCATGCTACCTGAGCAACCATACCATGCCCTGCATGATGGACGCCAGGCTGAAATCCCCTGAATTCATAGAACTACAGCTGCTTGATTTCTACTATTCCCCTTGAAATAACCTACCAGATATTGAACGCCATCTACCTGTGCCCTCAGCACCGATGTCCATCTCGCGGTTTTCCTCCTCTCTCCACACCGCCACCTTTGCACTGTGCAACCTACCAGACAATCTGGTACTAAACCTTTGACTCCTATTTCTCAAGAAACTTTCACTTGTGCAGCTTCGTATATCGGAGGCCTCATTGCACAACATCATCCACTCTAGTTGCCCTGCCCTGGAGTGCTTGGTGCTTGTTTTCACAGTTAGAATCCATTATCTCCAAATAAAGTTGCCTAACTTTGTAAGAATTGGAATTTGTTTGGACGGAAGGCAGCTCATCATCCAAGATGCCCCTTCACTTCAAAGGTTGATCCATGATTCTAGTTATTCACCGTTGCAAATAACCGTCCTCTCTGCACCTAAACTAGAGACCTTGGGTGTAATACATGATCTTTGTGCTCATTTCAATATGGTGTTTGGCTCCATAGTTCTTCAGGTAATTTACATTATCATCTACACTTGTAACCATAAGCCGCATTTTAAATTTATGCGCATAAGTTATATGTCATCTTGGAGTACACATTTTGTACTAATATTATGTTCTATGCTCAATTAAGAGTTTCTCCATGGATGGCCTATCAATGGTGCTGGATTCTGTCAAGATCTTATATATCCAAATGAATAGTTTTGATCTGAACAAGATTATTGGCTTGCTGCAATGCTTTCCATGTCTGGAGAAGTTGTATATAAAGGTGATAATTTCACGCACATTGGAAGCCCGCATATAGTGTACTAGAATAGCCGTTCAGCTATTGCTCTTTCGACACTCTTTTTTTAGACCTTAATTGTTTTCAATCTTCATGTCTATTTAGGAAACAAGACGGGGTAAGAAAGTTATAACCAATCAATGGATTCGTAAGCATCGGGATTTTCTCACTTCTCATGAGATTCGATTGAAGACAATAATGCTAGAACGATATGTAGCCAACCGTGCAAACACTAGATTTGTCACATTCTTCCTGCTGAATGAGAGGTTACTATTGTCCATCAGGATTAAGTTTATCAGCAGCATGGTTTTGACGGATGGGTATGTGGAAGAGAAAAAGAAGGAGTTTCAGGTGGGCAAAAGAGCTTCTGAACGTGTTGGGCTTCTATTTACAACATATTGTGGTCATAATCCGGTAAATTTTATGACCCAGGATGTTCATTCTATGGACCTGACTGATCCATTTGACTGTGATTGCCGAAAACAATGCTGGAGTTAGTTGTTGTTGCCCTTTTCAACCTGTTTTTTTGTAAACCTGATGAACAATTAACCCTCGTTCTTTTGTACAGTTTGTAAGCTGGAGTTAGATGTTCTTGCCATTTCCAACTCGGCTGTGACTATCATATTTTCTTTGAAGCAAGGCAAATGGCTTGCCAGTCGTTTAATTTAGAGTGAAATATTGTAACAACTAGCAAATACCAACCAAGGGAAATAACATCACTCTCACCGGCAGCTTGAGCTCACTGTGCATTACAGAAACCAAGTGATTAGCCCCCACCAGCACCCACAAACTTATTTAGAACTAGCACATCAAATGGGCAGTAAATTTTCATAGGAAAGGCTGCATGACCGTGACAGATTTGGATTCTGACATTTGGGACCCACAAGGAAATAGCCTATCCAAGGTGGTGTCGACTTACTAGCCAGTCAACAAACGATTCTGCCTACCAGCAATTGGATTGACATCCAACATCTGTTGTGTATCTTCTATCTCTTGTCTTCTTCTTCCTCCAGCCACCCAAACCAAACCACCCCATCGGCTCCGCCTGCTCCCGCCTCCAATGGCTGGCTGCGCCACCGCCGCCCTACCTTACGTACCCTCCAACATTGGCCAGTCCCTCCCTCTATTCCCCCACATGTCCTGCTATTCTCCGGCGACGTCATCCCCAACACACACCCGCACCCGAACCTGCGACTGGACCGGCGCATCTTCCACGGCTCCTGTTCATTCCGTCCGAGGCCTCGCCGTCATCCTCCACCTTGAAGCCTTGGTTCACTCGCCGTGCATGGTACGCCTCCCTCTTGCGTTGACAACATCGTCAACAATCAAGAGGAACAAGGAGATGACTGTAGGTGGAGAGGATGACAGTAGGGACCCACCAGCGTCATGGCAGTACGCAAGCAAATGCCTCTATATTACAAGCCCAAAAATATGGTTCCTCATAATGGCTGGACATCTGGGGCTCACGCCATTGTCAACATAGTCAATAAAAGAGAGAACTACACGACGAGCGGCTGACACCATGGATGCGGCAGGTCACGCAGTTTTTTTGAGGAACAAGCAGTTGTTATTTATACTAGTTTTAGCGACGGATCAGGGTAACAAGGGGGCTGTGCGGGGGCTATGGCCCGTCTAGCGAGTGTTTTTTCTTGCTGAAAATGGCTAGCCCAGTTCTATTTTTTTTAAAGAAATACCCAAATGAGGCCTACTAGCTTTACCAGCCATGCTGGGCTGCAAATCTTTCAAGACGAGGAGAGTTTCATTCGGTTTTCCCAGAAATGGGCTGTACATTTTTAAAACATATCAAACCAGGAATTAGTTTCAATTTTTTTCATTATAAGATTTTAAATTCCATTGATATTTATGCGTGGACAATTATTTGGATTTTATATTTATATAAACTATTTTTCAAAATAGTTTGAATATGAATCGATATTTCGGGATTAAAAATAGTTGGCCGCACCAAAATATGCAAAAATTCGTATACTTTTTAACCGTGGCCACAATATGGGGTGTAACGCTAACAAAAAGAAGATGGGCTCCAAAAAAGTTCTTAAGAATTAGCAAATGGGTTGTACATTATTAGAAATAATGCACACGAGAGCAGTGATTGTTGGATGTCCATCCAACGGCTGTCGTGCTTCTTCAATCTCTGCTTTTCCTGCTCCAGCCGCTCAAACAAGCGCCGGCCGGACTGCCTACTCCCTCCTCCCGCGGCTGACTATGCTTCCGCGCAGGCCTCACCGCCCCACCATACTCCCATCTCTGGCCTAGCCATCCCTCTACTCACCCACACTTGTTGTTATTCTCCGGGGACAGCAGATGAACCAGTAAACCCTCGTACTCCTCCGCGTGGGAAACAACTGCCGAGTCTTCCCTGGCTCCGTGTTGTTCCCTTCCTAGGCCTGGCCATCGTCTACCGCCCTGGTGCTCTCGGCGCGGCCTGGTCAGCGTGGTCAATGAACGGCATCCATCGGAAGTGGAATGTATGTGGAGAGGCTGACAGCTGGGTCCACATCCGCACGCAAGGAAATGCCTCCTTATTACACGCAAAACAATGATTCCTCCACCTGACAGCTAGGACCCACGGGAAGGGCTTCTGTATTTCGTGAAAAAAATGTTCCCCCTGCTGACAGGTCGGACCCACCAGCTATATCTTCGCACGCAAGGAAGTGCGTCCTTATGACGCACAAAAAACAAATACCCCGCTGTTAGCTGGGACCCACCATAGTGGGTGGCTAACTTGTTGGCCTACTAAGTTGACGGGGATAGAGGGCTTTGTCAACATAGTCAATATGAACGATTCTAGCTCCAGTGACCATATGATGTCCATCCAACGGCCATAGTGCTTCTTCAACCTCTGGTCTTCTTGCTCCAGCCGCCCAAAGCAGCGCCGGTCGTGCCGCCTGCTCCTGCCTCCCGTGGCCGGCGGTGCTGCCACAGAAGCCTCACGGCCCCAACATATACTCGCATCCCTGGCCTGTCTAACCCTCTACTCACCAACACCTCCTGTTATTTTCCGGCGATGGCAGCCGAACCAGTCAACCCTCGTACTCTCCACCGCGTGGGCAGCCACTGCCGTGTCTTCCCTGGCTCCGTGTCGTTCCCTTCGCAGGCCTCGCTATCTTCCACTGCCCTGGTGCTTTCGGCGCGGCGTGGTCAACTTGGTCAACGAACGACATCCATCGGAAGTGGAATGTATGTGGAGAGGCTAACAGCTGGGTCCATGGTGGCACACAAGGAAATGCCTCCTTATTACGCGCAAAATAATGATTCCTCCACCTGACATCTAGGACCTGCCGGAAGGGCCTCTATATTTCATGAAAAAATGTTCCCTCTGCTGACAGGTCGGACCCACCACTACAAAAAAATACACTTCCGTGATGATACCTGTTTGTCACAGTAGGTCGCTTTTTTTTTCATGCATGTACATCCATGACAAATTTATGACAGAATCAAGATAGTCATACCTGTGTTGTCGTAGAAGTGTTCCATGACATTACCAAAATTATCATCACGGAAGTGTCCACTTCCATGATGATAAATCGTGTGTCACAGAAGTGCTTTCGTCAAGGGTGACCGACACGTGGCATCCATTGTAACGGAATGCCGTTAAGCTATCGGGTTGGGTTTTGGATCCGATAACCCGTTAACAGCCCCAACCAATGGGGACTTTCCACGTGTAAAATCATCATTGGTTGGAGGAAACACGTGTCGGCTCATCGTTGGGACAGATGTCAACCATCATTGGACGGAAGGCGCCTATGATACGTCGACACATGGCATGGCCCAACAGAGGCCCATTCCTGTGAAAAGGCCGGCCCGTTTTACTTGGTCAAAAGCTGGCAGGCCGGCCCATGGAAAGCCTGTTAACAGCCTGTTCGAATATAGCCCATTTACAGCCTGCTAACCCAAGGCCCATTACGCCTTATCCGAATTAGGCCCAGTAGCGTCATCTGGGCCATCCAATATGATTCCAGCCCGTTTTCACTTCTGGCCCATGTATGGCCCATGACGTCTTTCGGCCCATATGAGGCCCTATGTAACTCTTGTCCTATTAACGGCCCGTGGTGAAACTGGCCCGTAATGAACAATGTATCACTTTACACCCATTAATGGCCCATGGTGAAACTGGCCCGTAATGAACAGTGTATCACTTTATACCCATTAATGGCCCATTATTCCGTTGGGCCGTTTCCAGCCCATGTTATCTTTCGGCCTTCTCAGTGCCCATTTATTCTAGGGCTCATTTCCAGCATTCGTTTACTTACGACCCGTTACTGTCATTTTTTGCTTGTGGGCCAAATTCAGCCCGTGGTTACAGTCGGCCCGTTTGTGGTCCGTTAATACGTTGGGCCGTTTCCATAGCGTCATCTAATACGGCCTATTAACGATGGCCCGTTATGGTCGGCCCATGAACGGACGATTCCAACTCTAGCCCGTTTACGGCCATAATGCGGCCTGTTATTGGCCCATGTTTGGCCATCGATCATACTGCCCGTATAAGGCCCATTGATGACACGGCCCGTAGAAGGCCCATTGTTTCTACGGCCCATAGAAGGCCCACTATTTCTACGGCCCGTAGAAGGCCCACTATTTCTACGGCCCGTAGGAGGCCGAGTGTCACTACAGTAAATATTAGCCCATGGTTATTGTGGCCTAGTTTTAAAAAATAGGTTATTGCAGCCACTAGCAAATTGCGAAAAAAGAACTGCAATGACTAGAAGCAAACAAATAAACAAGACAACAAGGAAATAAATAAGCAAGCAACTTACGCTAGGCTATCACGGCTATCACACATATTACATCCACTGGGCATCAAAGTTCACCACCAGTGCAAATAAACGTGCCGACAAAAGAATATACCAAACTGAGAGCACTTCAGAAGGCACTAGGCCTGGCCAAGTCACCCCCCCCCCCAAACAGCTGAAGAAGCTGAGTAGACCTCAGTTGTGTCAACGATAGATGCATCAACACTAGATTTAAGGCATGATGGTGTGCACGGCAGTCCTGTGACATCTTCATTGCATCTTTGACTTCAAGTCGGAGCTGAGCTAAAGCAAGCCTTTCCGCTTCAAGTCGAGACTGATGAAGTCGAACTGATTGAGGCAGTGACTGCACAGAGGTTGTCTCACACCTGCTAGTGAGTAGCTTCAACTCACTGTCTTCATCAAAACAGGACCTTGGGGTCATCTCGATGTCCTCAAGATGGTTTGGATCACTATCTTCCCTAAAGTTCTGCCTGGCGTAAGAGATACGAGTCTGAAAGAGAAACAAGGAGACATGTAACAGGTTTCACAATTATATAAGCAAATAAATGGATCTGTTCTGCATAAGGAACATGTTTTTACAACTACAATTTGAAACTGGTAGTTGTTGCAAGCATCCAATCAGATGTAAACAGCAAAGCAAACAACAGTGGAGGAAATGATGCCTATCCAAATCTATACTAGAACAAAGTTTGAAGGCTTGAGAAGGATGAACTTACATTACATGTTAACATGGGCTAGACAAAGCCCTTCTCCATGTTGATGGAAGGATAATTCAATAAATTCCCCAAAGAAAATTCTTTATAAGCGTTGCCATTATTCTACATTTTGCAAAGAGTAAATATAGATCAAATAATATTGTCAGAAACAGAGGATAATGAAGCTCAGGTGCAGACTGATGATACATAATCAAATAGCAATTAATTAAGTACATGGTTACAAGGCAAAAGGGAGAGAGGTACTGACAAGAGCAATGCAGAGCTCATTATTGTTTTGAGATCGTATGATCCTTTGAGCAAGGAGATCCATCTGAAATTAGTTTTCATACAAGAGAGAAGGTAAGGCACAAGCAGAAATTTAGGAGTTCAAATTTTGAATTGATATCATAGACAATACCTGACGCTGGGCTCCTAGCAGTTCTAATAGGGGTTTGGCCACTGGAGTAGGGGTAAAGTGTGGTACAGTTGGGCCTATGTTTTCTGTGGCTGCTGATCTATCTGATTTAACATGTATCACTACCTTTTCCAAATGCCTAGTTTGTACTCCTTGACGACCTGCACTCACCCTCTTCCTTTTGGACACCTATTACGAAAGAACAACATTTGACTGGAAAAACATAGTGTGACGACACATGGAATAGGTACAAAAATGGATAGGTATGGCATATACTCATATATGATGCTTAAACTAAGCAAATGCTGTAACAAAGTAGAAGTAATGCAAGAGGTCAGAAGCAAAATATGTGCGACCAATACAACTTTGCAAAGTTAGAGCAAGCACCTTGATGGGTGAATAAGATAGGCCATCCTCCACCATGCCAAGTTTGTTAGGCAGTGGATCATTCCGCAATATTCCTCTCATGTGCCCATTCTCATATTCATTTTGATAATGTTCAATGTCTGGCATGCATGAAAACATAAAAACAAGTGAGATTTTCTTTGTAATGCAGAAGTGATTCTAATCCAGTACTGCCTCCCTATAAACCCCTTTGTGCTATCTCTGCAATTTTTTAAAGATGCCATGCATGCTATAATTTGTTGTGTGCATTAATATAATGTGGCCTACTACTCAAAATATGAGAGCTCCAGAAGTGGTGACACTTTGCAGATGATAGCTTCAACATATATAAAGAAGAACAAGTCGACCTGACCTGACAGATTCAAAATATACTAAGGGAGAACAACTCGACCTGACCAGTCGACCGAAAGAGAAGAGTATCATCTTAAAGAAGAGTAGAAGAGCAAGCAGATTGAAGATATTACAAGTCTTTTAATACAGTGTCGGTTGGCCACCCATGATGAACCAGAGCGCACAGAGAAATACTATTCTTTCCGGTCTCTCCATATGTGGCTCACATGCATTTCAAAACTAAAGTAGGAACATTTAGCTAACCAATTAAACATCTCTCAGTTTTACTAATATCAGCAATAATATCAGATATGAATTTGTACAATTAAGCTTGTTTAGCTCGATGGTTGGAGCAGTGCTATTATGACACGAACCACGTAGGCTGATTGTGGTCATCATAAAAAGGGGAAAACATAAGCATGATGAGTACAGTGTTGACCGTGGCAGTGGGATGGCAGATCTGAAGCTGCAAACCACGCAAAGGGTAGTTAGCAACCGATGTTTGCCTTGAAATAACAAGTAAGATTTGGTATGGACAAGAAAGTACGGTCAACAAGTGACAAAGAAATGCAATTATGCTGTCTCTCTATATGTCGCGACATGCATTTGGAAACTCAAGTGGGACCTTTAGCTAACCAATTAAATGTGTCAGTTAACTAAGCTTTCGAATTCTGAGTGTTGTGTTGTTTAGCTTGAAGGGTGGAGTGATGCTAGTATGATAGAAAACACCTACGCAGATCATAGTAGAGTAGACAAAAGGGGAAAATCCTAAGCATCAAGAGAAAAATTAGGAAAGTGGAACTAGCTGGACCAGTGGGTGGCGCACATGCTTTTCAAAACGAATATAAGAACATTAGGTGACCAATTAAACATTCTCTGTTTTAGTGATATGAGCATCATATCAGATTCGTATTTCAACACGTAAGCTTTGGGTTGAGGTCTTGAGGAGCAGTGCTAGCACGACACGAAGCACCTACGATGATGGTAGTGAATATTAAGGGGGGAAACCATAAGGTTTACGAGTATAGTGCCCGTGCCATGGCAGATCTAAAGGTGCAAACCGGACAAAGCTACTTCGCAACCAATGTTTGCTTTCAACTAGCCACTACGATTTGGTACGGACAAGAAAAGTACAGTAAACAAATTACGATCTATTTTCTGGGTGAGATCAATAACTTAAGCACATATGGAAGAGTACCACCTCTCTGGCGACGCAGTGTAGGCCTATGCTGATACGTTGAGGGTGCTATGGGTGCGATGGCTGTCGGCGGCAGGGAAGAAGACTTTAGATAGCAGACGGCCGGGTCGGGCGATATATCCTCTTGCCGTGGACGAGGCGGTCATAGGAGCGGCAACGACAAGGTGGACAACGGCGCCGATGAAGCGAGAGGAGGCAATGAAAGGATGCTGGTCCAGCGCTATGGATGAGAGATGTCCATCTCTTGCAGTGGACGACGGGGTAGGGGTAGCGGCTCCGGCAAGGTGGAGGATGGGGTGGCGGACGGAGGAGGCTGGCCGCAGTGCGGAGGTTGTCGTGCCACCGACGGTGTATGAATGGGGAAATGGAGGGGAGGGGGATCTCAAACTTTGGGAAGCGCTTCTCTGAAATGGGGGAAAGTTACGAACTTATCCCCCGTTTAAAATGTTGGACATTGCGTCGGTTGGGGATAGGACAGTAATCTCGCATCTCCCAAATATTTGCCGGTAACTATTTTGGGCGAGGAGAGGGTGTTTTGCCGCCCACGGTTGGCGCCCATGGTGTATGAACTGGGCTGATGATGACCCACAAGTATAGGGGATCTATCGTAGTCCTTTCGATAAGTAAGAGTGTCGAACCCAAGGAGGAGCAGAAGGAAATGATAAGCGGTTTTCAGCAAGGTATTCTCTGCAAGTACTGAAATAAGTGGTAACAGATAGTTTTGTGATAAGATAGATTGTAACGGGCAACAAGTAACAAAAGTAAATAAAGTGCAGCAAGGTGGCCCAATCCTTTTGTAGCAAAGAACAACCCGGAACAAACTCTTATAATAGGAAAAGTGTTCCCAAGGACACATGGGAATATCGTCAAGCTAGTTTTCATCACATTCATATGATTCGTGTTCGATACTTTGATAATTTGATATGTGGGTGGACCGGTGCTTAGGTGCTGTTCTCACTTGAACAAGCAACCCACTTATGATTAACCTCTATTGCAAGCATCCGCAACTACAACAAAAGTATTAAGGTAAACCTAAGCATAGCATGAAACATGTGGATCCAAATCAGCCCCTTACGAAGCAACACATAAACTAGGGTTTAAGTTTCTGTCACTCTAGCAGCCCATCATCTACTTATTACTTCCCAATGCCTTCCTCTAGGCCCAAATAATGGTGAAGTGTTATGTAGTCGACGTTCACATAACACCACTAGAGGCTAGACAACATACATATTATCAAAATATCCAACGAATACCAAATTCACATGACTATGATAGCAAGACTTCTCCCTTGTCCTCAGGAATAAACGTAATTACTCACAAAGCATATTCATGTTCATAATCAGAGGGGTAATGATATGCATATAGGATCTGAACAAATGATCTTCCACCAAATAAACCAACTAGCATCAACTACAAGGAGTAATCAACACTACTAGCAACCTACTAGCACCACTCCCGGACTTTGAGACAAGAATTGGATACAAGAGATGAACTAGGGTTTGGAGATGAGATGGTGCTGGTGAAGATGTTGATGGAGATTGCCCTCTCCCGGTTAGAGGAGCGTTGGTGATGACGATGGTGATGATTTCCCCCTCCCGGAGGGAAGTATCCCCGGCAGAACAGCTCTGCCGGAGCTCTAGATTGGATCCGCCAAGGTTCCGCCTCGTGGCGGCGGAGTGTCGTCCCGAAAAGTTCCTTCCTATTTTTTCTCATCGAAAGACTTCATATATGAGAAGATGGACGTCGGAGAGCCACCAGGGGGCCCACGAGGTAGGGGGGCGCGCCCCCCACCCTCGTGAGCAGGGTGTGGGCCCCCTGTCCTTCATCTTTGGAGAGGATTTTTCTTTATTTGTTTTAAGATGTTCCGTGGAGTTCTAGGACTTTTGGAGTTGCACATAATAGGTCTCTAATATTTGCTCCTTTTCTAGCCCAGAATTCCAGCTACCGGCATTCTCCCTCCTTATGTAAACCTTGTAAAATAAGAGAGAATAGCCATAAGTATTGTGACATAAAGTGAAATAACAGTCTATAATGCGATAAATATCGATATAAAAGCATGATGCAAAATGGACGTATCAACTCCCCCAAGCTTAGACCTCGCTTGTCCTCAAGCGAAAAGCCGATAACAATAAATATGTCCTCATGTTTAGAGGTAGACGCGTCGATAAAAATAAAATACGGACATGAAGGCATCATGATTATTCTCATAACAGCAACATATATAGATCTTGTCATATGATTACTTATGTTCAAGTGATGATCTATTCACAATGCAAAAGTATAAATCATAAACCTTATTGGGCTCCGACAAACTATAATCTCAGTCATTGAAGCAATTGCAATTTATCATAACATCAGAAAGAGTCTATGTCAGAGCTAAAAAGCAAGTCCACATACTCAACTATCATTTAATCCTCCATAATTGCTAACACTCACGCAATACTTGTAGTTACAGAGTTTTAATCAGACACAGAGAAAGATAGGGGCTTATAGTTTTGCCCCACAACCTTTTACCTCAAGGGTAATGTCAACAATAATGGTTCATGCTCCCCTACATCCAATTAGATGTATATATCATGTTCTTTCCAACATGCTGAGCTTGCCAAAGGATAAAATGAAAAAGAAAAGGTGAAGATCACCATGACTCTTGCATAAGGTAGAAGATAATAATAAATGATAGGCCCTTCGCAGAGGGAAGCAGAGGTTGCCATGCGCTTTTATGGTTGGATGCATAAAATCTCAATGCGAAAGAACATCACTTTATATTGCCCCTTGTGATATGAACCTTTATTATGCAGTCCATCGCTTTTATTACTTCCACATCACAAGATCGTATAATGCTGATTTCTGCCACACCAATCAATCATACATATTTAGAGCAATCTTTATTGCTTTGCACCGATGACAACTTACTTGAAGGATGTTACTTAATCCATAGGTAGATATGGTGGACTCTCATGGCAAAACTGGTTTAAGGGTATTTGGAAGCACAAGTAGTATTTCTACTTGGTGCTGAGAATTTGGCTAGCATGAGGGGGAAAGGAAAGCTCAACAAGTTAGAGGATCCATGACAACATACTTTATCTCAGATATAAGAAAGACATAACTCATTACGTTGTCTTCCTTGTCCAACATCAACTCTTTAGCATGTCATATTTTAATGAGTGCTCCCAATCATAAAAGATGTCAATGATAATATATCTATATGTGAAAACCTCTCTTTCCTTATTACTTCCTATTAATTGCAACAATGACCAAAGCTATGCTTGCCAACTCCCAACAACTTTTAATCGTCATACTCTTTCTATGTGAAGTCATTACTCTCAATAATATCAATATGAACTTTTTTGTTTCTTTTTGTTCTTTTTCTCTTTTCTTTTATTCACCCAAGATCATGGCAAAATAATCAAGCCCTTAACTCAACACTAATCTTTATTATATATAGCTCACGGACTCGATTACAGAGAAAGATCAGAAAGCAAAACTCAAAACTAGATCATGCCATAAACTTTATTCTACTAGATCAATATACTACTAATAAGATCGAACTAAGAAAAACGATAAAGATAGGAGTTGTGATGGTGATACGATACCGGGGCACCTCCCCCAAGCTTGGCAGTTGCCAAGGGGAGTGCCCATACCCATGAGATTATGTCTCCTTTGTTGGTGAAGAAGGTGGAGGTGTTGTTGATGATGCAGGTTTGTCATCCATCTTCCAAGGCATAGGTTCACCATCATAGAAGGATGATAGAGTCTCCGGAATCCTCGAATCTGCAGCCAAACTCATTCTTTTGAATCTATATTCATACTCACAGTTTTGGTTTTGCAGGTCATAGATTTGGGCTTGGAGGTGCTCGATCTTCTCATATAGATTGAAGATGGCATCCTCGGTGTTCTCAGCATCCGGCTTGTAGTTGTTAGTGAACTCCACGAGCATCGCGTGGCTAGAGTTGATTCCACGCTCCACCATCCCTTGGCACTTGAAAACTTGTTGCTCCATTGCTTCGAGCCTCATCTCCACGCTTTCGGTTCCCTTTGGTCCCTCCACATCGCGGATGTGCAACAACCCATCACGCATCTCAATGGTTTGAGGGTGTCGCAGCACATCCACAAGGTAAGGGTTGATGACCTTCTCGAAGAACTTGTCCTTGGAAGCACTTGGGGACGTCATGATAATCTAGATCTGTCAGAAAAACAGCTCGAAACAAGAACAGAGGAGGTTTGCGTGATACGGGAGTCAAAACCTTCGGGAGAATATATAATGAATTTTTATCGACCAAAATACGAAACGTGCAAGAAAACTGAGTCCGGAAGGCACACGAGGTGCTCACGAGGTAGGGGGCGTGCCCACCACCCTCGTGGGGCCCTCGTGTCCTTCCCGGACTGCTACTTATTTTTCTAAGTTTCTAAATATTCCAAAACGGAGAAATATTGCCTTAAAAATTGTTTTGGAGTCGGTTTACCTACCGTACCACATACCTATTCCTTTTCGGAGTCTGAAACGTTCCGGAAAGTGTCTCTTATGTATTCCTCCATGGTTACGGTTTCAATAATATTGGTTTCAACATTTATGGGATTACCTGAGATATAATGTTTGATTCTTTGACCGTTTACCACCTTTGGATTTGTGCCCTCGAAGTTGTTGATTTTTATGGCACCAGAACGATAGACCTCTTCGATAACATAGGGGCCTTCCCATTTAGAGAGAAGTTTTCCTTCAAAAAATCTTAAACAAGAGTTGTATAGCAATACATAATCACCTATATTAAACTCACGCTTTTGTATCCTTTTTCATGCCATCTTTTAACTTTTTCTTTAAACAACTTGGCAATTTCATAAGCTTGGGTTCTCCATTCATCAAGTGAGCTAATATCAAATAACCTCTTCTCACCGGCAAGTTTAAAATCATAATTAAGCTCTTTAATAGCCCAATATGCCTTATGTTCTAGTTCGAGAGGTAAGTGACATGCTTTTCCATAGACCATTTTATACGGAGACATACCCATAGGATTTTTATATGCAATTCTATAAGCCCATAATGCATCATCAAGATTTTTGGACCAATTCTTTCTAGACCTATTAACAGTCTTTTGAAAAATTAATTTGAGCTCTCTATTGCTTAACTCTACTTGACCACTAGACTGTGGGTGATAAGGAGATGCAATTCTATGATTAACATCATATTTAGCAAGCATTTTACGGAAAGCACCATGAATAAAGTGTGAACCACCATCAGTTATTAAATATCTTGGGACTCCAAACCTCGGGAAATAACTTCCTTAAGCATTTTAATAGAAGTGTTATGATCAGCACTACTAGTTGGAATAGCTTCTACCCAGTTAGTAATGTAATCAACAACAACTAAAATATGTGTGTATCCATTAGAGGCAGGAAAAGGTCCCATATAATCAAAGCCCCAAACATCAAACGGTTCAATAACAAGAGAATAATTCATAGGCATTTCTTGACGTCTACTAATATTACCAATTCTTTGACATTCATCACAAGACAAGACAAACTTACGGGCATCCTTGAAGAGAGTAGGCCAATAAAAACCAGATTGCAATACCTTATGTGCAGTTCTATCTCCAGCGTGGTGTCCTCCATAAGCCTCGGAGTGACACTTGCGTAGGATCTGTTCCTGTTCATGCTCAGGTACACAACGTCTAATAACACCATCTACTCCTTCTTTATAAAGATGTGGGTCATCCCAAAAGTAATGTCTCAAATCATAGAAGAACTTTTTCTTTTGCTGGTATGTGAAGCTAGGTGGTATAAACTTAGCAACAATATAATTAGCATAATCAGCATACCATGGAGTACTACGAGAAGTACTTATAACATTTAATTGTTCATCAGGAAAGCTATCATTAATAGGTAGTGGGTCATCAAGAATATTTTCTAACCTAGACAAGTTGTCTGCAACGGGGTTCTCAGCTCCCTTTCTATCAACAATATGCAAATCAAATTCTTGTAGCAAGAGAACCCATCTAATAAGTCTAGGTTTAGCATCTTTCTTTTCCATAAGATATTTAATAGCAGCATGATCAGTTTGAATAGTTACTTTAGAATCAATAATATAAGATCTGAACTTATCACAAGCAAATACAACTGCTAAAAGCTCTTTTCAGTTGTAGCATAATTTCTTTGAGCATTTTCTAGAGTCTTACTAGCATAATGAATAACATTTAATTTCTTATCAACTCTTTGCCCTAGAACAGCACCTACAGCATAATCACTAGCATCACACATAATTTCAAAGGGTAAATTCCAATCAGGTGGCTGAACAAAGGTGCAGAGACTAATGCTTTCTTAAGTATTTCAAATGCTTCTACACAATCATCATCAAAGACAAATGGTATATCTTTTTGCAATAAATTAGTCAGAGGCCGAGAAATTTTTGAGAAGTCCTTAATGAACCTCCTATAAAATCCAGCGTGACCAAGGAAACTTCTTATACCTTTGATGTCCTTGGGACATGGCATCTTTTCAATAGCATCAACCTTGGCTTTATCAACTTCAATACCTCTTTCAGAAACTTTGTGCCCCAAGACAATACCTTCATTAACCATAAAGTGGCACTTTTCCCAATTCAAGACAAGATTAGTTTCTTCACATCTCTGCAAAACTCGATCAAGATTGCTCAAGCAATCATCAAAAGAGGAATCCATAGACGGAAAAGTCGTCCATGAAAACCTCACAAATCTTTTCACAAAAGTCAGAGAATATAGCCATCATGCATCTTTGAAAGGTAGCAGGTGCATTACATAAACCAAAAGGCATACGTCTATAAGCAAAAGTACCAAAAGGGCATGTAAAAGTAGTCTTTGATTGATCTCTAGCCGACACAGGTATTTGAGAGAAACCAGAATAACCATCTAGAAAGCAATAGTGTGTATGTTTGCATAATCTTTCTAGCATTTGATCAATAAAAGGTAAGGGGTAATGATCTTTCTTAGTAGCTTTATTTAATTTGCGGAAATCAATTACCATCCTATAACCTGTGATAATTCTTTGTGGAATCAATTCATCTTTATCATTAGGAACAACAGTAATACCTCCCTTCTTAGGGACACAATGGACAGGACTTACCCACTCACTATCAGCAACGAGATAGATTATACCTGCCTCCAGAAGCTTTAGTATTTCTTTTCTTACCACTTCTTTCATTTTAGGATTCAGACGTCGTTGAGGATCACGAACTGGTTTGGCATCTGCTTCCAAATTTATTTTATGTTGACATAGAGTGGGACTAATGCCCTTAAGATCATCAAGAGTATATCCAATAGCAGCACGATGCTTCTTCAGAGTTTTCAATAATCTTTCTTCTTCATGCTCTGAAAGGTTAGCACTAATAATAACAGGATATATCTTCTTTTCATCAAGATAAGCATATTTAAGATTATCAGGCAACAGGTTTAAGCTCAAACACGGGATCACCCTTGGGTGGAGGAGGATCCCCTAAAATTTCAACAGGCAAATTGTGTTGCAGAATAGGTTCCTGTTTAAAGAATACTTCATCTATTTCCCTTCTTTCATTCATGAACATATCATTTTCATGGTCTAGCAAATAGTGTTCTAAAGGATCACTAGGAGGTACGGCAATAGAAGCAAGACCAATAATTTCATCCTTACTAGGTAATTCTTCCTCATGATGTTGTTTACTGAATTTAGAGAAATTAAACTCATGAACCATATCATCCAAGCCAATAGTAACAACATTCTTTTCGCAATCTATCCTAGCATTAATAGTGTTCAAGAAGGGTCTACCAAATATAATGGGACAAAAGCTATCTTGCGGAGAAGTAAGAACAAGAAAATCAGCAGGATATTTAGTTTTCCCACACAAGACTTCAACATCTCTAACAATTCCAATTGGTGAAATAGTATCTCTATTGGCAAGTTTAATTGTGACATCAATACCTTCTAACTCAGCAGGTGCAATTTCATTCTTAATTTCTTTGTACAAATTATGCGGTATAACACTAGCACTTGCACCCATATCACATAAGCCATGATAACAATGATCTCCTATTTTAACAGAAATAACAGGCACGCCTACCACAGGTCTATGTTTATCTTTATCACAAGGTTTAGCAATTCTAGCAGTTTCACCTTCGAACTGAATAACATGCCCATCAATATTATCAGACAAGAGATCTTTAACAATAGCAATATTAGGTTATACTTTAACTTGCTCAGGAGGTGTATAAGTTCTAATATTGGTTTTACGAACAACAGTTGAAGCTTTAGCATGATCCTTTATTCTAACAGGGAAAGGTGGTTTCTCAACATAAGAAGTAGGAACAATAGGATCATTATAAGTGACAGTCTTTTCTTCAACTTTAATAGGTGCAGCTACTTTTACTTCTATGGGAGGACGATATTTAAACCACTTCTCCTTAGGGAGATCAACATAAGTAGCAAAAGATTCACAGAAAGAAGCTACTATCTCAGAGTCAAGTCCATATTTAGTGCTAAACTTACGGAAAATATCGGTGTCCATAAAAGATTTAACACAATCAAACTTAGGTGTCATACCTGACTCCTTACCTTCGTCGAGATCCCAATCTTCAGAGTTGGGTTTAATTCTATCCAATAAATTCCATCTGAATTCAATAGTCTTCATCATAAAAGAGCCAGCACAAGAAGTATCGAGCATGGTGCGATTGTTATCAGAAAGCCGAGCATAAAAACTTTGCATAATTATTTCTCTCGGGAGCTCATGATTGGGGCATGAATATAACATTGATTTAAGCCACCCCAAGCTTGAGCGATGCTTTCTCCTTCGCGAGGCTAGAAACTATATATATAATTGCGATCACGATGAACAAGATGCATAGGGTAATACTTTTGATGAAATTCCAACTTCAATCTTTTATAGTCCCATGATCTCATATCATCACATAGCCTATACCATATCAATGCGTCTCCCTTCAAAGATAAAGGGAAGACCTTCTTCTTAGCAACATCATCGGGTATACCTGCAAGCTTAAATAATCCACAAACTTCATCCACATATATTAAGTGCTCATCAGGATGCTTTGTTCCATCTCCTGTAAAAGGTTAGCTAGTAGTTTTTCCATCATACCCGAAGGAAATTCAAAAGGAGTTTCATTTTCAATAGGTTCAGTAGGTTGAGGAGCAACTCTTTGCTTTTCTGGACGGGGTGAAGATACCCCGAACAAGCCCCTCAGAGAATTACTTTCCATAGTAACAAGTGACAGTAAATTTCAGCACACTATATAAATTTTTCCTTACCAAATTCCACCTACCAAAGGCGCTACACTCCCCGGCAACGGCGCCAGAAAAGAGTCTTGATGACCCACAAGTATAGGGGATCTATCGTAGTCCTTTCGATAAGTAAGAGTGCCGAACCCAACGAGGAGCAGAAGGAAATGATAAGCGGTTTTCAGCAAGGTATTCTCTGCAAGTACTGAAATAAGTGGTAACAGATAGTTTTGTGATAAGATAAATTGTAACGAGCAACAAGTAACAAAAGTAAATAAAGTGCAGCAAGGTGGCCCAATCCTTTTGTAGCAAAGGACAAGCCGGAACAAACTCTTATAATAGGAAAAGCGCTCCCGAGGACACATGGGAATATCGTCAAGCTAGTTTTCATCACGTTCATATGATTCGCGTTCGATACTTTGATAATTTGATATGTGGGTGGACCGGTGCTTGGGTGCTGTTCTTACTTGAACAAGCATCCCACTTATGATTAACCTCTATTGCAAGCATCCGCAACTACAACAAAAGTATTAAGGTAAACCTAACCATAGCATGAAACATATGGATCCAAATCAGCCCCTTACGAAGCAACGCATAAACTAGGGTTTAAGCTTCTGTCACTCTAGCAACCCATCATCTACTTATTACTTCCCAATGCCTTCCTCTAGGCCCAAATAATGGTGAAGTGTTATGTAGTCGACGTTCACATAACACCACTAGAGGCTAGACAACATACATCTTATCAAAATATCAAACGAATACCAAATTCACATGACTACTAATAGCAAGACTTCTCCCTTGTCCTCAGGAACAAATGTAATTACTCACAAAGCATATTCATGTTCATAATGGGAGCGGTAATAATATGCATATAGGATCCGAACATATGATCTTCCACCAAATAAACCAACTAGCATCAACTACAAGGAGTAATCAACACTACTAGCAACCTACTAGCACCAATCCCGGACTTTGAGACAAGAATTGGATACAAGAGATGAACTAGGGTTTGGAGATGAGATGGTGCTGGTGAAGATGTTGACGGAGATTGCCCTATCCCGGTGAGAGGAGCGTTGGTGATGCTGATGGTGATGATTTCCCCCTCCCGGAGGGAAGTATCCCCGGTAGAACAGCTCTGCCGGAGCTCTAGTTTGGATCCGCCAAGGTTACGCCTCGTGGCGGCGGAGTCTTGTCCCAAAAATTTCCATCCTATTTTTTTCTCATCGAAAGACTTCACACTACAAAAAAAGACACATCCGTGACATTTTGGGCCGAACAAATTTTTTTCTGTCATACATATGACACTTCTATGACGATAATTGTGACAAAACCCGGTATCATCATAGATGTGGTGGGCTCCTACTTCTATGCCAAAAAATGGGATTTTCGTCCTGGGAAGGCCGGAGACGCAGCTGCATGACATTCTTTGGGCCGTCCATGATGGAAAAAACCGTGGTAGAAGCGAGGGGGAGGAAAATTTTGGGGAGTTCTCGGTTATGGTGGGAGGTCGGGGGCCGAGCGATGCGTGTTTCTCTCGTACACGTACGTGCGTGTGTGCGAGGCCTTGGCTCTAACTGAACCCGAGCGAGGCGTTGGGCTCTAACTGAACCCGAGCGATTGCACTGCAAGCTACGCGTTACTGAACCCGAGCGATCGATCGATGGCTGTTAACTGAACCCGATCGAGCGATTCCTTGGCTACTGCTGCTAACTGAAGCCGATCGATGGGATGAACAGTGAGCGTTGCGGGGGGGGGGGGTTGGATGAACAGTGAGCGGTGGCGTTGCCTCTGGATGAACAGGACCCCGTGGTGTGGTGGAGGGCTGGATGAACAGTAGACGGTGGAGGGGTGCCCGTGGAGGGGTGGATGAACAGGACCCCGTGGTGTGGAGGGCAGGATGAACAGTAGACGGTGGAGGGGTGCCCGTGGAGGGGTGGTTGAACAGGACCCCGTGGTGTGGAGGGCTGGATGAACAGTAGACGGTGGAGGGGTGGTTGAACAGTAGCCGGTGGAGTAGCGCGCGGTGGAGGCTGGATGAACAGGAGCCCGTGGAGGCTGGAGGAGGTCGACGGTGGATGAACAGTAGCTCGTGGAGGCTGGAGGGGGTCGACGGTGGAGATGAACAGTATCCCGTGGAGTCCCGTTTTGCGGTACGCCACACCCCTCCCGATGAACAGGACCCCCGTTTCGACCGTAGCGCTCCAACACAAGTCCGTTTCCTCCGTTTTGCGGTACGCCACACCCCTCCCGATCAACAGGACCCCCGTTTCGACCGTAGGAGGTCCGTTTCCTCCGTTTTGCGGTACGCCACACCCCTCCCGATCAACAGGACCCCCGTTTCGACCGTAGGAGGTCCGTTTCCTCCGTTTTGCGGTACGCCACACCCTCCCGATCAACAGGACCCCCGTTTCGACCGTAGGAGGTCCGTTTCCTCCGTTGTGCGGTACGCCAGGCCTCGTTTCCATCGCCTCTTCCGTCCAAGCCCTCCCGATGAACACGACCACGCATTCCGTTCCGACCCAGCCGCATTGCCTCCCGATGAACACGACGCATTTCGTTGCCTCCCCATGAACACGACGACGACGCTGTTTCTCCGTTCCGACCCAGCCATGTACACGAGCCCCTCGCCGTACGTATGCGCGAGTAGGCGTTCGAGACCCCGCCCGTATGTACACATACGTGGCCGTATTTTCTTTCTTGCACCCTGGCCACTGTACGTACATGTACATGCTACGTGCGCGCCTCTACTATGACACGTGCGCGCCTCTACATCCACCAGTATATATGTACGTACACGTTCGCGACCAGAATGACAACGCTACGTACGCTTCGACCAGGTGGGTCCCGACTGTCAGGCACTTCCTTGCGTGCGAAGGTGTAGCTGGTGGGTCCCAGCAGTCAGGGGGAAACGTTTTTTTCGCGAAATACGGTGGCCCGTCCGGTGGGTCCCTGCTGTCAGGTGGAGGAATCATTATTTTCCGCGTAATAAGGAGGCACTTCCTTGCTGCCGCCGTGGACCCAGCTGTCAGCCTCTCCACGTACAGTCCACGTCCGATGGAAGTCGTTCCTTGACCATGTTGACCACGCCGCGCCGAGAGCACCAGGGCGGTGGACGACGGCGAGGCCTAGGAAGGGGACGACGGGGAGCCGGGGAAGACGCGGCAGTGGAAGCCCCGCGCGCGCGGAGAGGAGTACGAGGGTTCACTGGTTCGGCTGCGGTGTGAGGCTGCCGTCGCCGCAGGGCCTGGCCAGCGGTGGGAATAGTAGGGGCGGTGAGGCCTCCGCGGCAGCACAGCCGGCCACGGGAGGCAGGAGCATGCGGCACGACCGGCGCTGCTTTGGGCGGCTGGAGCAAGAAGACCAGAGGTTGAAGAAGCACTACGGCCGTTGGATGGACATCGTACGGTCAATGGAGCTAGAATCGTTCATATTGACTAAGTTGACAAAGCCCTTCGTCCCCGTCAACTTAGTAGGCCCACAAGTCAGCCTCCCACCAAGGTGGGTCCCAGCTAGCCGGGGGAGTATTCATTTTTTTGTGCGTAATAAGGAGGCACTTCCGGTGGGTCCGAGCTGACAGCGGGGGGAACGTTTTTTTCGCGAAATACGGTGGCCCGTCCGGTGGGTCCCAGCAGTCAGGGGGAAACGATTTTTTTCGCAAAATACTGGTGGCCCGTCCGGTGGGTCCCTGCTGTCAGGTGGAGGAATAATTATTTTGCACGTAATAAGGAGGCACTTCCTTGCTGCGGCCGTGGACCCAGCTGTCAGCCTCTCCACGTACAGTCCACGTCCGATGGAAGCCGTTCCTTGACCACGTTGACCACGCCGCGCCGAGCGCACCAGGGCGGTGGACGACGGCGAGGCCTAGGAAGGGGACGAAGCGGAGCCGGGGAAGACGCGGCAGTGGATGCCCACGCGTAGAGGAGTACGAGGGCACTGGTTCGCTGCGGTGTGAGGCTGCCGTCGCCGCAGAGTAACAGGGGGTGTGGGTGAGTAGAGGGATGGCCTGGCCAGCGGTGGGAGTAGTAGGGGGCGGTGAGGCCTCCGCCGCATCGCAGCCGGCCACGGGAGGCAGGAGCACGAGGCACGACCGGCGCTGGTTTGGGCGGCTGGAGCAAGAAGACCAGAGGTTGAAGAAGCACTACGGCCGTTGGATGGACATCGTACGGTCACTGGAGCTAGAATCGTGCATTATTGACTAAGTTGACAAAGCCCTCCGTCCCCGTCAACTTAGTAGGCCCACAAGTCAGCCTGCCACTATACTGGGTCCCAGCTAACAGGGGGAGTATTCATTTTTTTGTGCGTAATAAGGAGGCACTTCCTTGCGTGCGAAGATATAGCTGGTGGGTCCGAGCTGTCAGCGGCGGTAACGTTTTTTTCGCGAAATACAGAGGCCCTTTCGGTGGGTCCCTGATGTCAGGTGGAGGAATCATTATTTTGCGCGTAATAAGGAGGCATTTCCTTGCGTGCGGCCGTGGACCCAGCTGTCGGCCTCTCCACGTACAGTCCACTTCAGATGCATGTCGGTCGTTGACCACGTTGACCAGGCCGCGCCGAGAGCACCAGGGCGGTGGACGACGGCGAGGCCTAGGAAGGGAACGACACGGAGGCAGGGAAGACTCGGCAGTTGTTTCCCACGCGGAGGGGAGTACGACTGTACGAGGGTTTACTGGTTCGTCTGCCGTCGCCGGAGAATAACAGCAGGTGTGGGTGAGTAGAGGGATGGCTAGGCCAGCGATGGGAGTACGGTGGGGCGGTGAGGCCTGCGCGGCAGCAGAGCCGGCCGCGGGGAGGAGGGAGCAGGCAGTCCCGCCGGCGCCTGTTTGAGCGGCTGGAGCAGGAAGAGCAGAGATTGAAGAAGCACGACGGCCGTTGGATGGACATCCAACAGTCACTGCTTGTGCGTCAACCTTTTTTTAGGAAAGCCTCAAATCTGTGGAAAACAGCATACAGCCCATCTGCCATTATTTCTAATAATTTTCAGCCCATTTGCTAATTCTTAAGGTTTTTTTGGAGCCCATATTCTTTTTGTTAGCATTACAGCCCAAATTGTGGCCACGGTTAAAAAATTATACGAAATTTTGCATATTTCGGTGCGGTCCGAACTGTTTTTAATCCCGAAATTTCGACTCACATTCAAACTGATTTTAAAAATAAATGTATATCAATATAAAATCCAACAAATTCTCCACGCATAAAAATTAATGTAATTTAAAATCTTGAAATGAAAAAAAAGATATTTGAAACTAATTGCCGGTTTGATGTGTTTTAAAAATGTACAACCCATTTCTCATTACTGATGGGCCATTTTCTCGGCCAGCCGAATGAAAGCTCTCCTCGTCTTGAAAGATTTGCAGCCCAACAGGCCTGACAAAGCGACTTACTTGGCAAATCACAAAAAAACTGGGCTGTGGCCGTGGACCCAGCTGTCAGCCTCTCCACGTACAGTACTCTTCCGATGGAAGTCGTTCCTTGACCACGTTGACCACGCCGCGGAGAGCACCACGGCGGTGGACGACGGCGAGGCCTAGGAAGGGGACGACGCGGAGCCGGGGAAGACGCGGCAGTGGAAGCCCGCGCGGAGAGGAGTACGAGGGTTCACTGGTTCGGCTGCGGTGTGAGGCTGCCGTCGCCGCAGGGCCTGGCCAGCGGTGGGAATAGTAGGGGGCGGTGAGGCCTCCGCGGCAGCACAGCCGGCCACGGGAGGCAGGAGCATGCGGCACGACCGGCGCTGCTTTGGGCGGCTGGAGCAAGAAGACCAGAGGTTGAAGAAGCACTACGCCCGTTGGATGGACATCGTACGGCCACTGGAGCTAGAATCGTTCATATTGACTAAGTTGACAAAGCCCTCTGTCCCCGTCAACTTTGTTGGCCCACAAGTCATCCTCCCACTATGGTGGGTCCCAGCTAGCAGGGGGTATTCATTTTTTTGTGCGTAATAAGGAGGCACTTCCTTGCGTGCGAAGATATAGCTGGTGGGTCCGACATGTCAGCGGGGGGAACGTTTTTTTCGCGAAATACAGAGGCCCTTCCGGTGGGTCCCAGCTGTCAGGTCCTCGCAAAAAAAGGGAAAGAAAATCAAAGACTTGGGAAGGCGTACAGAACAAGCTAGTGTACCAGTAAAGAGACGTTGCCGAGTTTTAGAAAAAAGAAAGACGTGCTCCTGTAGCTGGTTCGAATCCAAACCTAGACTATGACTATATATGGTGCTATGCTACTCTGCAAGTAATGAAACTGACATATCCAACGTTCGCTTCTCCTCTTCTCTACTTACTCTGCCTAGCATCAGAAGCTCTGGCCGCAGCAACCATGTCCGCTGGCTGCTCGTCCACCTGCTCTTCAGCAGGCAACAACCAGATATGCGCCAAGTCGCAACCCGTACCATCGCCTGTGGGTCTCATCACACCCTCGCCGGCACGCGCACCGCAGCCGATTGCTCATCGCAACCCGCTGCCGTTGGTGTGGTGCCACTGCTGCAAATCACGCAGAGTCATCCGTCGCGTCTCAACCACAATCCGCAACCCTGGCCGAGTCTTCTACAAATGCCCGAATCATGGGGTAATAATATGTTTAAGTGTTGTTCTGCTGCTTTCAGTTGCTGATTTTTTTAATAGTTTGGTTGATGATCTACCAATTTGATTCGTGCAGAAAAGGGAAGATTCGTGTGATTTGTATTTCTGGGAAGTTGCTGATGTGGGGGAATGCAACTACGCTGATTATTTGGTTAGCCGAGGAATCCCAATACCAGCAGGTTGGGGTGTTGGACAAGTAACTGAAGGAACGGCAGAAGAGGAAGATGCAGAGCAGAAGGTTAAAGATGCAGTTCCTCTGATCATGGCCAAGCAACAGCTGCTGAACGGCCTTGACAGCAATGAGGAGATGAAAGAGCTTGTGAAGATAATGGGCAAAATCGATGTGCTCTGTAGGATGATTGTCTCTTTATTTGCAGTGTATGTAGCACTCGTGATGTATTCAGTGGCTACGACATGAGCACTTTGCTGAAACTAGTAATGAATGAAACCTGTGTAGCAGGCTGGGCGTAGTGTTTTGAACATCTAATGATTTCTATTAACGGAAATCAGGGGGTATCCCCTTTTGCTCATATAAATAAATAAATAGCAGAGGCCCTGTCGGGTCAGCTTTGTTCTCATTCGAAGACGTCGAGCAAATTGCAGTCCAACAGCAAACTATGTCATCAAATTCAAGTTTCACAGCCAAATATGAGTACAACTAAACAACAATGTCATCATGTTTTAGTTGTCATACAATCACCAAACACAAATCAGCATACATAACAAGTGATGTTCTCACAGCAAAATACTAAACAACATGTTCATCAGGTTTCAGTTGTCATAGCAAACACAATTTCACATAGTAGATAAAAAACGTCTTCTGACAGGCAAATACGACAAAAGCAATGTAATCATCATCCGCAGCAGCAGCGTCAACATCTTCGCCATGTGTATCAGTCTGAATCGTAATTCCCCACGGTGTCATCTTCTTCTTCGTCCTCAACGTCCTCGAACGTTGGCTTCTTCTTGATCAACTCTTGTATGTCCACAGCACGACAGGCAATCTTTTCGCCGGCGTCATTGACGTGATGGTTCTCAAAGATATTAGGAACATCTGTGTTATCTTGTACATCAGGAGCAGTGTAAGCATCATCTTGTTGTGCAACTTCATTAAACGAATTCCTCTGCTCAAACCTTTGCAATACTCTCCAGTCATCGCTACGTGCAAATGTGTCTTCCAAGAAAAATATCTGTGTTGCTTGATTTGCCAAAATAAAAGGCTCGTTGGTCTGGTACGCCGCCTTGACATTGATGGATTTGAAATAATCATCAGCTCTGGGTTTTGCGATCCTGGAAAACAGGTTATACCAACGACAGCACAACAGAACCACACACCGATGATCCTCGAAACTGGAGATATACTGCAACTGAACAATGTCTGTTATGTTAGCATACATTTCAGTTGTCTCTTTGTCATACGTATCCGTGCTCATGATGGCACTGTTTTGTGTCTTCCTGCCTTCGTCTCGTGCAAGGGTGTTGTAGCGCACATCTCCAACAACGCAAGATTCATAATGTCTTACCCGAGTATCAGGACCCATTGCTAGTGAGTAAAGGGCATCATCAACTGCCTGCCCATCCTCCCGCATCTTCTTAACCTATGGTTAGAAAATAGACAAGCTGATCATCTTATGTACTCAATATATTAAAAAAACTGACAGTGCACTTCAAAAGCTTACATGGTTCTTGAACCATTTCGCAAATCCTGCCATAACCAGTTTGTCAATGTTTCTTGGATTTTGCGGCAGTAACTCCTCTTTGTAGATGCTGCACAACATAGTGATCGCGTCAAACATCTAAATATATAAGAATGTGCTGCAAGTTTGGTAGATTACGATGTATAAGCTGCAGTACTGCACTTACTTGATATAAGGTAGTATCTCAGGACAGTTATTCAACACATACCAAACCATTTTGTCCAAATCTTTAGGTTTGTCCTCTTGTCGACTCTTCCCTGTAACTCGAACAGAATAATCGAAAACATTGAGCCCGGGATTGTCTTCACCCACCTCTTTGCTAAGCTGATCAGCTGTTTCAATGTATTTTGAGCAGAATGTCAACGCTTCTGTAGCAATGTAGGCCTCTGCAATGGAACCCTCGGGTCTAGCTCTGTTCCTAACATAGCCCTTGAAAGTGCCTAGCCGCCTTTCAATAGGGTACATCCAGCCATACTGTACTGGACCTCTAAGTAGTGCCTCATCAGGTAGATGAACAGCCAAATGCACCATCACATCAAAGAAGGCTGGAGGATATATCTTCTCAAGGTCGCATAGGATAGTTGGTATCTTGTCTCTAAGACGCTCCAAAGCATCTATCCTGATATTCCTACTGCAGAGTTCCCTGAAGAATTGTCCCAACTCTGCAACTGCTCTGTATAAGTCAGGGCGGCCCAATCCTCTAAGGATAACAGGTAAAACCCTTTGAAGTAGGACGTGGCAGTCATGAGTTTTCAACCCTTGTACCTTGTTTCCATCTGCACTGACTCTCCTTTCAGGGTTGGAAGCAAATCCATGTGGGAATCTCACACGTGACAGGACCTCGCAGAATTCTTTTCTTTTTACCTTGTCCAAGACGTACACAGCTGGTGCCATATCCCGTGGTTTACCTTCATCTTGCACCTGCAAATCCTGTCTGATACCCAGGTGTGTCAAATCAATCCTAGATTTTAAGGTATCTTTCGTCTTGCCTTCAATATTAAGAAGTGTGCCGATAATGCTGTCACATATATTTTTCTCGATGTGCATCACATCAAGATTATGCCGCAGATCCAAATCTTTCCAATACTCCAAGTCCCACAAAGTGGACCTGCGGGTAAACAATAATCTCTCTTCTGCCCTGCCACGCTTCCTTTTCCCGCTACCATTATCAGGATGGTTTCCTGGTGTAATATGCCTGACCTTCTCTAATTCCACTTGCAACTCATCGGCGGTGAGCCTCTTTGGCGCATCACGGTTTTCATGCTTTGCATTGAACACATGTCTTCGGTATTTTCTAGGAAGCGGCTTGTCCTTGGCAAGGAAACGGCGGTGTCCAATGTAACAGATCTTGCTAAGTATTGCGTATGACAGCGGATTCCTGTCACAGCGAACACATGCATTGTAACCATGTGTCGTTCGCCCTGACATAGTGCCCAAAGCCGGATAATCATGGATGCACCAAATTATAACAGCACGCAGAAAGAAATCAGCTGGTGGGCTGCTATATAGGTCTCGAGTGAGAACACCCTTCCATAGCTGTTGAAGTTCCTCCACAAGAGGCTCCATGAACAAATCAAAATCCTTTCCAGGACTTTTTGGACCTGGGATGAGCAAGGCCATCATGTAGTTTGATTCTTTGGTGCAGACATTTGGAGGCATGTTGTAAGGGATAACAAGCACTGGCCACATGCTATATGTGGCGCTCTGGTGGCCAAATGGGTTAAATCCATCTGAAGCTAAGCCAAGTCTAATGTTTCTCGGGTCAGCAGCAAACTCTTTGTGTTTATCATTGAAGCTTTTCCACTCACTACCATGAGATGGATGGCTCATTACATTCTGATCTCTGTACTCCTGGTTCCTAGAATGCCACAGTACATCCTCTCTTGTTTCAGCATCATGAAACAACCTCTGCAATCTTGGTGTAATTGGAAAATGTCTCAGAACATTATGAGGAATCCTCTTCACAGCATCGCCATCTTTCCATCTTGATGATTTGCATTTCGGGCATTCACTTAAGTTGGCATAATCCTTCCGGAACAGAACACAATTATTCTTACAAACATGGATCATATCATATCCAATTCCAACTGCACGAAGGAAATTCTTCATTTTACTGTAGGTGTGTGGCAGCTCAGACGCATCTGGGAAAGATTCGCGGAAAGCAGCCAACATCGCATCGAATGATTTGTTGGTCATCCGCTCAGATGTCTTCACCTGAAGAAAGGTGACCATAGCTGAGAATACTGACAGCTTATTTCCTGGGGTGACAGCAACGTTGCATTGTTCCAACATGCGGGCCCACCGTTTTTCTTCTGCAGGTGAAAGTTCACGGAATGCACGAGCATTTCGTAGCATTGTTTCAATGTTGGTCAAACTCACTGGCTCCGCCACCACCACCTCCTCCTCCTCTTCCACCTGAGCATCAGGCAGATCAAGATGGTGATCTGCTGCTTCCACGTAGTCAATAACATTGACGTTCACAGCTTCACCATGATGAACCCACCTAGTATATGTGACCGACATCCCATACAAGTGTAGATGATTTTGCACAGTTGACTGGGGTCTTGTAACTGAATTCATACAACTGCTACACGGGCAGAGCACATCTGATTTCGGACCACCGTACTCAGCTCTGATAAAGTTCATGAAGTTTTCAACCCCCTCGACATATGCAGCGGAGAATCTTCGAGCAGAAGTTATCCAAGTCCTGTCCATCTGTTAGACATACAAATTAGTTCTTCTACTAGATATTACAGGAAAAACATATATGCTTTTTTATGAAGTCCAGAAAAAAATACCTAGGTCGATGTCTAAAGCTATGGCAAGATATTTGGACGAGCAGATCTAAGTAACGAAATATATGTAAAGCTAATTCAGCAAACAAATTTGAGTGCCAAATTATGGCAGGCTGTTTCAGCAGTCAATGAGGCCGAGCACACAGCCATCGAACTATCGAAGGCCATCGCAGCAACAAAGATCGAGTATAAAACGGTGTAGAGGTATTTCACCTAACAGATTGGCTACTAGACCATGGCAATCTATGTCACAATAAATATATGGCAGGATATTTTACCAACTAATCAGCCTTGGCATGCCATCTCAGCTAAGCATATTGAGTGCAGAACAGGGCAAGGAAGCTTCTTAAGGAGATCATATTGACAGTAAACTACTTCGTCAAATAGTGAGATTAACAGCGTCTATCAGCTAACATTCAGCGCTACACCGACATGAACGGGGCCTCAGTCTAGAATGCACGTACCGTGGGAGAAGCTGACTGCCGTGCGTCTCCACACAAACATCGCCAGCGGTGGCGGTGCCGACCGTCGTGCGCCTCCACAAGAACGTAGCCAGAGGTGGCGGCGCGGCTAGAGGACGACAGTCTACGAGAGCGTACTGTGGGAGCGAGAGGATCGTCGAACCGCGGCACCGACGTATCGGCGCGTCGGGGAGGGCTGCTTTGGTGGAGCGAATGGAGTGAAGGGGGACA